>NC_069503.1:808826868-808894368 GCF_027579735.1 Bombina bombina
CAGATTGCAAATGTTCTCTGATGTGTATGGTGGTAGTGGCACAAAAACACAGAAGTAATTCAGTGTTTCTTAGATTCAGTATCGTAAGAGATGATGTTACTTGTACTGACCGGTCAGATTTGTTTTGGGCTTCTGGTATCATTGTAGGGTTGTTACAGCCGGATGGCAGACTTACCTTGCTGTTTCACGTCTACCTCGTTTGGCGGGGTGTTTACAGCGTCTTCACTGCCCTGTGTCATCTGACCTCTGTAGATCCAATCCGGTGGAAGAAGCCAGTGAATAGTAGATTTTGAATTTGATGAAAAGAAATTGCAATTCCACTTTAGATGTCTGTGTGTATCGAATGTGTACACAAAAGCACAAGTCACTCCTTTACTACGCGTTTCAGAAGATAGACTGCCTTTATCAAGATGTCCATTAAATATCTCCATAATTGTCGCACTTCTTAGCTTTAATTAGCGCCACTCTTTCAGTTTTTTACTGTTGTATCCCAATTATCTTGTTACATCATGTTAGAGAGATCACGTTTTTTTGAGTAGGCTAGGAGTTATGAACTAGGTCCGGATCTTTTCCAATTAATCTTGTTTTAAATTCCTATACAGTATATTTCTATATAGTAAAATAAGTAAACAATTAAAGGGACTGTAAGCACCTTGAGATTTGTATATAAAATGTTTAGTTATGTATAATGAAACAACTTTGCAATATTCTTTCATTAGCTATTTTGCCCATCTTTCATGTAATTTAGCTCTGAAAATAAGCAATTTCTAATTCCCAGAACTTTCTGCAACATGTCTGTCCCTGATTGGCTTTAAATTGACAGTCTACTTGATTTTGTTATTGTTTCAAACAATAGATAATGCATATTTGGGCGTCTTCAGGCAGCACCTTGAGTGGTAGCAAAATTAGTTGCAGCGTGTGGAATACTGATAATCCGCCACTTATCAGTAGATTATGAAGCCATCTATTTTATATATACTGCTGATTGAATTCTACAGGTCCTGCTGAACTTTAACACCCTCCCCCCCCCCCACGTAACTAACAGACAGGGTATGAGAAGCTTCTATGCTGCTTCTTTGAAGAAACATTGTTTTTCTATTTACAGTGACCTGATTTAAGATAATACTAGCACATGACATGGAACCGACAGCTGCTGTTATAGCTGAACTCAGCAATCTCCTTGAATTTCACCAACTGGCTTTTATCAAAACATTAGAAGAAGCATTTAGCTCTCTCCTTGTTGCTGTTTACAATGAGGATAACAGAGTGGTTCTAACAATTAGCTCTGTGGGAGCTTTGTTGCCCTGGACCCCCGGTATTCACCACTTACCTCACCTCATTGGCATTGCGACTTGGGAACAGACCAGTTGACTTCATGGGAGGATATACAGATATTGGAGACGATCAGATCCTCATGTGGTCCGAATGAGCAAAACCGTCATGGATCGGATTATATGGTTCAACCTATTGAGACCAGGCAGACTTACAAGGAACTGGAACTCACTATTACCTTCTAAATCGGTTAAAGGGACAGTGTACTTGAAAATTGCTATTGTTTAAAAAGATAGATACTCCCTTGATTACCCATTCCCTAGCTTTGCATAACCAACACTGCTACAGTTGTATGCAAAAGTTTAGGCACCCCTGACAATTTCCATGATTTTCATTTATAAATAATTGGGTATTTGGATCAGCAATTTCATTTTGATCTATCAAATAACTGAGCGACAGTAATATTTCAGTAGTGAAATGGAGTTTAATGGATTAACAGAAAATGTGCAATATGCATCAAAACGAAATTAGACAGGTGCATACATTTGGGAACTCTTGTCATTTTGTTGATTTGAATACCTGTAACTACCTAGCACTGATTAATTGGAACAAAAAATTGGTTTGTTGAGCCCATTAAGCCTTGAACTTCATAGACAGGTGCATCCAATCATGAGAAAAGGTATTTAAGCTGGCCAATTGCAAGTTATTGTTTGACTCTCCTCTAAAGAGTGGCAACATAGGGGCTTCAAAGCAACTCTCAAATGACCTGAAAACAAAGATTGTTCAACATTATGGTTTAGGGGAAGGCTACAAAAAGCTATAGCAGAGATTTAAGCTGTCAGTGTCCACTGTGAGTAACATAGTGAGGAAATGGAAAACCACAGGCACAGTTCTTGTTAAGGCCAGAAGTGGCCGGCCAAGTAAAATATCGGAGATGCAAAGGCAAAGGATGGTGAGAACGATCAAAAACAGCCCACAGACCACCTCCAAAGACCTACAACATCATCTTGCTGCAGATGGTGTCACTGTGCATCGTTCAACAATTCAGCTCACTTTGCACAAGGAGAAGCTGTATGGGAGAGTGATGCGGACGAAGCCTTTTCTGCACACACGCCACAAACAGAGTCGCTTGAGGTATGCAAACACACATTTGGACAAGCCAGCTTCATTTTGGAAGAAAGTACTGTGGACTAATGAAACAAAGATTGAGTTATTTGGTCATAGCAAGGGGCGTTATGCATGACGGCAAAAGAACACAGCGTTCCAAGACAAACATTTGCTACCCACTGTCAAATTTGGTGAAGGTTCCATCATGCTGTGGGGCTGTGTGACAAGTGCCGGTACTGGGAATCTTGTTAAAGTTGAGTGTCGCATGGATTCCACTCAATATCAGCAGATACTTGAGAATAATGTTCAGGAATCAGTCACAAAGTTGAAGTTATGCCGGGGCTGGATATTTCAATAAGACAACGACCCAAAACACTGCGCAAAATCTACTCTGGCATTTATGCAGAGGAACAAGTACAATGTTCTGGAATGGCCATCCCAGTCCCCAGACCTGAATATCATTAAAAATGTGTGGGGTGATTTGAAGCGGACTGTCCATGTTTGGCAACCATCAAACCTAACTGAACTGGAGATGTTTTGCAAGGAGGAATGGTCCAAAATACCTTCATCCAGAATCCAGACACTCATTACAGGCTATAGGAAGGGTCTATAGGCTGTTATTTCTGCTAAAGGAGCCTCTACTAAATATTGATGCAATATTTCTGTTGGGGTGCCCAAATTTATGCACCTGTCTAATTTCTTTTGATGCATATTGCACATTTTCTTTTAATCCAATAAACCTCATTTCACTACTGAAATATTACTGTGTCTTTCAGTTATTTGATAGATCAAAATGAAATTGCTGATCCAAACACCAAATTATTTATAAATGAAAATCATGGAAATTGTCAGGGGTGCCTAAACTTTTGCATACAACTGTATATGAATATACTTTTTACCTCTGTGATAACATATTTATATCTAAGCATCTGCAGACTGACCCCTTATCTCAGTGCTATTTACAAATTTGCATTTTAGTCAGATAGTGTTGGTTCATGCATAACTCCACAGGAGTGAGCACAATGTTATCTATAATGCACACATTAACTAGCACTGTCTTGCTGTGAAATACTAATAAAATGTACTGAGATAAAGGCGGCCTGCAGGGGCTTAGAAACTGGCAGAGATTAAAAGGTTTAGACATTATAAAGTATATTAACATAACAATGCTGGCTGTGCAAAACTGTGGAATGGGTAGTAAAGGCGTTATCTATAGCGATATGTAACGCTCCACTGGCCCTATACAAGTAGAAAGTAAAGTAAGGATTGATAGAGCCATAAGTAGAACAGTAAAACATCAGGATGTGTTTATGACAAAGATTCAGAGGGAACATCAACCTCCTCTCTTGGCTAAATAAAACTACCCCAATTTTATTGACATGTAAGGGGTATTGTCCAAGTTCTAGTCATTTGGCCAACAATTTAGCAGACGCTGCAGACACTGATAACAAAAACTGTGCAAAGTTCCAACCTCAGACTCCTTTCTTATAAAACTCCCTCAGGAACTCCTGTGGGTTTGAACCCCAAAAATGATCTATGAGTCATGTTGGGAAAATGTCTTCCTTATATGTCAATCTTGCGGTGCCTTCAAGGTTACTGTGACATTGTCCTCCGTGCGGTAGAGGACCAGATGTGGTTTGTAGTTTCCAATAATAAAGTGGGAAACAGGAAACTATTTCTGCTGAATCAATTAATTTAATGTACTATAGCATTTAGTAAAGTAGTAACCTGCATAAAGGGACATAAAACCCAACATTTTTCTAGATAGATCATACAAATGTAAACTACTTTCCAATTTACTTCTAAGTACTATTATCAAATTGTCTTCATTCCCTTGATATCCTTTCGGGAGAAGCAGGGAGGCACGCTCAGGAGCGTGCACGTGTGTTCAGCACTATATGGTTGCAGTTTTGCAACAAGTTATACATTGGCAAGAGCACTAGATGGCAGCACTATTTCCTGTCACGAAGTGCCCCAGATATGTGCAAGCTATCTACCTAGGTATCTCTTCAACAAAGAATAACATGAGAATGAAGAAAACTTGATAATAGAAGTAAATTGGAACTTTTTTTTTAAATTGTATACCCTTGCAAGCTCTGCATCTTATTACATGAGTACTTGTGCTGAACCTTTTGATTTTCTTTTCCCATCTCCTCTTCATAAAGTGTAATTACTCTGTTCTCAGTAGTAGCTTTTTGTACGCACAGAATGTTGGTTGTCTAATAATAACACAAGACTTTTTACAGGTAGTTAAAGCTCATTTCAGACTTGCATGCTTGATGCTTTTTAATGATCCTCTGCACTTTTATTGATTTCTGAATATATTTAAAGGGACAGTCTTGTCCAAAACAAACTTTCATTATTCAGATAGGGCATATAATTTTAAACAATTTTCCAATTTACTTCTATCACCAATTTTGCTTTGTTCTCTTGGCATTCTTAGTTGAAAGCTAAATCTAGGAGGTTCATATGCTAATTTCTAAGCCCTTGTAGACCGCCTCTTAGCTCAGGGCATTTTGACAGTTTTCACCACTAGAGGGTGTTCGTTCATGTGTTTCATATAGATAACACTGTGCTCATGCACGTGAAGTTCCTATGAGCCAGCCCTGATTGGCTATAATGCAAATCTGTAAAAAGAACTGAAATAAGGGGGCAGTTTGCAGAGACTTAGATACAAGATAATCACAGAGGTAAAAAGTGTATTAATATAAGTGTGTTGGTTATACAAAACTAGGTAATGGGTAATAAAGGGATTATCCGTCTTTTAAAACAATAAATATTCTGGTGGAGACTGACCCTTTAACTGCCTAGTTAGTTAGACACAGAGGTCAAATGACATGTATTACACACACCATAGCAAGGGCACTATAAAGGCAAGCTCCTCTAATGTATTTTATCCATAAGATACTTTATGTGTCAGTATCAATTTAATATTTCCTCATGAGGAGTGGTGCTAGCATTTGGTTCAGAACTCTGTGAACAAATGGGATTAGATTCCCTGGAAAGAAACGCTTGTGTAGCACTCTTTGCCCAGACTGGGGGTTGTGTGGGGCGATGGGGTCCCATATGTTGTTGTAATTTTAATTCTATCAGAGTTTAATAGATAATTAATTTTGATGATAAATTGTAATAATCAAGAGAATCAGTCTCCTAATATTCGGCCAGTCCAACGGACTCAGTGGAACCACAACAGTTGTATCTATCTTAGAACCTCCAGTTTGGGGTGTTATATAGAAGGAGGGTATATAATGATTTAACTACTTAGATGAATCTGTGGAATAATAGTTGCATTCGTACACAGCTAATCCAATACTAATATAATGTATACATAGATACGGGTGAATGGCATGTATGCAAACAGTTAAATATATCTTTCTTATGCAATACTGAACCATTTGGTTACGGTATTTTGAACTTACATAGGGATCTCATATTGAAAGACAAGTGAATGATGGAGCGAAATTATATAAAATACAACTGGTATAAGCAAGTTACAAACCACACGAGATTAACCAGAAATCAGCTGCTTACATTGAATGACACCTTGACATATAGAATCTATAAATTCATTATTCTTCACACTATACGTTTGAGTGTCCGATAGCACAATTACAAATCAGAGAATCACATTCCCAGTAATGGGGAATACTGTTTAATATTGAAAACAGCGAGTGTCAGTTAGAACGTCAAATAATTACCCAACCATTTTAAATGCAATAACTGCAAAAAAACAGTGCTACCCCGCAGCACCAGTGTTCACAACCGCCAAGGTACATACAATACATAAAGTAATATAATGTGACAATAATGATACCAGCGTATACACAATACAATAATGAATAAAGTGTAACAATATCAGTGAAACACCAAACATTACGTCTAACTTGTTTAAATGTATCAACTGCATAAATAAAACGCTAAGGTATACACATGACATACAGGAATATAGTGGGATTATAGGGATACCAGCGTATACATAATTTAATAAAGAATGAAGTGTAACAATATTGATATCAGTGAGAATTAATTGTAACACTAAACATTTGTCTCACTTGTTTAAATGTATCAACCATTTAAACATAACCCGCAATATAAGTACTCACAATCTGCCAATGTATATACAATACATCTAGGATTAAGTACAATAATAGTGCATCTCAACCACATATGAAGTAAACGCAGTACCAGCTGCAACATTGTCAAATACTATGAAATATATGCAAAGATGAATATTGTGACCATTAAACTGAGTATAACAATTGATTCATTTTCATATGATAATTTTTACCCATCCTAAGAACATGATACAAATATCCCAAGCACACTGGAGGATGACATAAATAAAATGCACAGCCCACTTGTTACTTGTTACCCCACAAAGTGGAGATTATCTATTGACAATCAGTCCTGATATTATATTTATGCGATAAAGACGAGATAAGGGCGAGATAAGCATCAAACAGGTCTCACTGTCACTCTCACATTCTAGCAACTCATGATAGAGAAGTTTTAATTTGTTTGTGTTCACCCATCTTTTAAGTGTTCAATTAAAGCTAAATTTTAAATACAATTTTTTTTGCCTCTATGATCAGTCTGGGCAAAGAGGGCTACACAAGCATTTCTTTCCAGGGAATCTAATCCCATTTGTTCACAGACAAATGACATGTATGTATCCAGCAAAGTTTTATCCTCCTCACACATTTGCTGCATTTAAATGGACATAAAATCCCAAATGTTTTTTTTCAGCATATAATTTTAAATAACTTTACAATTTACTTTTATAATCAATTTACTTCATTCTCTTGGTATCCTTTTGTTGAACAAGCAGCAATGCACTACTGAGACTTCGCTGGTGATTCAATGACGAGAAGCATATATGCACAGCCACCAATCAGCAACTAGATCCTAATAGTATATTACTGCTCCTGAGCCTACCTATGTATGCTTTTCAACAAAGGATACCAAGAGAAAAAAGCTAATTAAATAATAGAAGTAAATTGTAACGTTGTTTAATATTGCATGAAACTTCTTCTATGAGTAATGGAATGGGATTGTAAACAAATATTAATTTTAAATCAGCCTATTAGTTTCCGAATCGGGCTGATTAATAATGTATGCAAATGTATACTAATGAGCATGGGGTATTTTTTTCCAAAAATGTTGCAACCCTAACCAAGAGTGAAAATGCTTCGAGCGTGAACTGTGCCAACATAGTACAACCCCAATTCCTGAAAAAGTTGAGACAGTATGAATTATGCAAAAAAACTAACAAAAAGATACATTTGAAAATTAAGTTCACCTTGTACTATATTAAAAACACATTATTAACACATTATTTTATGTTTTTCTTTGTGAATTTAATGTATTTTTGAAAATATACACTCATTTCAAAACTGCAACACACTCCAAAAAAGTTGGACAGTCGACTGTTTACCACTGTGTAATATCACCTTTTCTTTTAATAACACTAACGGCTAGATTTAGAGTTCTGCGGCCATAGGGGTGCATTAGCTAAGCATGCTTTTTTTTCCCCGCACCTTTTAAATACCGCTGGTATTTAGAGTACACAGAAGGGCTGCGTTAGGCTCCAAAAAAGGAGCGTATAGCATATTTACCGCAACTGCAACTCTCAATACCAGCGGTGCTTACGGACGCGGCCAGCTTCAAAAACGTGCTCGTGCACGATTCCCCCATAGGAAACAATGGGGCTGTTTGAGCTGAAAAAAAACCTAACACCTGCAAAAAAACAGCGTTCAGCTCCTAACGCAGCCCCATTGTTTCCTATGGGGAAACACTTCCTAAGTCTGCACCTAACACCCTAACATGTACCCCGAGTCTAAACACCCCTAACCTTACGCTTATTAACCCCTAATCTGCCGCCCCCACTATCGCTGACCCCTGCATATTATTATTAACCCCTAATCTGCCGCTCCGTACACTGCCGCAACCTACATTATCCCTATGTACCCCTAATCTGCTGCCCCTAACACCGCCGACCCCTATATTATATTTATTAACCCCTAATCTGCCGCCCCCGCTATCGTTGACCCCTGCATATTATTATTAACCCCTACTCTGCCGCACCATACACCGCCGCAACCTACGTTATCCCTATGTACCCCTAATCTGCTGCCCCTAACACCGCCGACCAATATATTATATTTATTAACCCCTAATCTGCCCCCCACAACGTCGCCGCCAGCTACCTACAATAATTAACCCCTAATCTGCCGACCGGATCTCGCCGCTACTCTAATAAATGGATTAACCACTAAAGCTAAGTCTAACCCTAACACTAACACCCCCCTAAGTTAAATATAATTTAAATCTAACAAAATAAATTAACTCTTATTAAATAAATTAATCCTATTTAAAGCTAAATACTTACCTGTAAAATAAACCCTAATGGCTAGATTTAGAGTTGCGCGGTAGCCGTCAAAACCAGCGTTAGAGGCTACTAACGCTGGTTTTTACCGCCCTCTGGTCAGTCAGGAAAGGGTCTAACGCTCACTTTCCAGCCGCGACTTTTCCATACCGCAGATCCCCCTATGCCATTTGCGTATCCTATCTTTTCAATGGGATCTTTCTAACGCCGGTATTTAGAGTCTTGGCTGAAGTGAGCGTTAGAAATCTAACGACAAAACTCCAGCCGCAGAAAAAAGTCAGTAGTTAAGAGCTTTTTGGGCTAACGCCGGTTTATGAAGCTCTTAACTACTGTGCTCTAAAGTACACTAACACCCATAAACTACCTATGTACCCCTAAACCGAGGTCCCCCCACATCGCCGCCACAAAAAGACTTTTCTGTTATATAAAAAATACCAACGAATTCCAAGAGGTTTAAGGATCAGAAAATTTCCATCTTTTATAGTGAATGATCCTGTCTTTATTTCCAAATGGAATAAAATCCTCAATGATTGTTCCTTTGCCCTAATTGATCTGCTTGTTGAATTTAAGAAGCAAGAAAGGTTGGAAATAATTAACCTGATTAAAGCCACACAAACTGACTTACAACTTTTACAAGCAGACCCAGTGTTTAAAGAGTATGACATGAAGTTTGAGGCCAACATGTTAAAATTCTCATAAGAACTTTGGGACTTTAAAAAAACCAAGCTATCCCGTGACAAAAGGGACTATGAAGCAAATAGGGTATATAGATGGACTCAGACACCATTTAGAAACTCTAATGATAAAAAGACCTCTTCGTTTAGCAGAAAAAATGATAATAAGGCCAAAAAACATGTGAGGTTTTAAGAAACAGAGTATGAGGTTGATACAACTGATAATGATTCTAATGAGAAAGGGATAGACCAGATAGATACTGCCTCAGCCCTTGATATACCCTCTACAGATCCCATAGAGTTTTCAAAAAACGAGCAGGCTCAGGGAGCAAAACAAAAAAGAAAAAAACAAGGAGAGGTAGTAGGGGCAGAAAAAGGAAAGGAACCAAAGAGATACCACATGAGGGCCAATCGGACCCAAGTCAGAAAATATGTCTAAAAAATGTGGTAAACCTCTCACAATATAATTTAAATAACTCTGAGTTAGAAGTTTTGAGCATGGGTTTAAATTTTTCCCCCACTACACACTTTAACCTTTTTGACACTATTTTGGATATAAATAGCTTTGTAAGAAAGTTGGTATTGAAGAAGAATTTTTTGTGGACAGTGAGGTTGAGAGTAATGGAGATAGGCAGGAAGAAACAACTAATGAAGTAGTTACACCTAGCACTGTTTTGGATTTTGATGACCACTGTGCTATTAATGAATTAGTTGGCCTTATACAAGAAGGTGAGAATGAGAGTGACTCACAAAAAACCAGATGTCCTGAATTGACTGGAGCCAGTAAAAGTTCTTTCTATCCCGTGCATGCAAGGAGCAAAAATATTGATGTATTTCAGAGAACAATTGAAAACAAATTGAAGTCCCTTGCACAAAGGATAGAAAATGACCAAAAAAATAATTCTTCTACCAAAAGCAAAAATAAAAATAATTTGAATGGTAATCAATATAAAGCTTTAAAATCACTACAGACTAATGACACTATTGTCATAAAATCATCAGATAAAGGCGGCAATGTGGTCGTCATGGACAGGGAGTATTATCTGTTTGAGGGGAAACGACAGCTGAGGGATACAGAGGTATATTGTAAATTAGACTCTAACCCAACAGCAAAGTTTAGATTGAAACTTGAAAAAATTCTGCATCAGGGTCAGTCTATAGGAGTAATAGCTGAAAGAAAACTGGAACAGTTTTTAATTACAAATCCCAATGTGCCCATTTTTTATTTTCTACCCAAATTGCATAAGAATGCGACACATACCCCCGGGTAGGCCTATCATCTCTGGAGTGGGCTCCCTTTTGGAGCCCACTTCAGAACTGATAGATACCTTTTTACAACCTTTAGTGGCCCAATTGACAAGTTATATCAGGGACTCTACACAGGTCCTCAGTGCTCTACAAACCATTAAATGGAAGTCTACATATAGATTTATCACAGTGGATGTGGCTTCACTTTACACCTCCATCCCACACCAGGCAGGTCTAACATCAATTTCTAATATTTTGGACAGAATGTCTGGTTTTTCTGAGGATCTTAAACATTTTATAATTTGGACTTTGGAGTTTTTATTAACTCATAATTATTTTTTGTTTGAGGGGTCCTACTATCTGCAGAGGCGTGGAACAGCTATGGGGGTGAAGTTCGCCCCCTCCTATGCCAATCTCTATATGGGATGGTGGGAGCTGCTCCACGTCTATGCAGATAGTAACCCCTTCAAAGAACATATAATTTATTTTGGTCACTATATTGATGACCTGCTTCTGATGTGGGATGGAGATGAGGTGTCAGCATCCAACTTCATTGAGTATTTGAACTGTAATGATTATAACTTGAGCTTTGTTGGATGCCAGAATCAAACAAGGATTGAGTTCTTGGATATTGAAGTATCTGTTGAGAATGGCTTGATTGTGACAGATTTACATAGAAAACCCACAAGTGGTAACACCATACTTAATTACAAATCCTGTCACCCTCAGCATGTACTCAAAGCTATTCCAAAGGGTCAATTCATTAGGGCAAAGAGAATTTGCTCTAGTGAAACCCTATATAAAAAACAGAGTGAGGATCTATGCAGTAGACTCCAAGACAGGGGTTATAATAACCAATTATTGTTAAAAACTAGACAAGTTGTAGACAGCATGCCACGCGAGTCTCTATTGCAATATAAAAAGGGAAGTAATAGATCTCCTAGCACACGAAGTTTGTCCAATAAAGTGGTTTTTAGTACTCCATATAGTTTGGAGTACAAAAAGATTTGTTACATTGTACAAGAAAGCCTTCCAATTTTACAAACTGACCCTGTTCTAGAGAAAGTGATCTCTAGTGGTGTAAAATATGTGTCTAGAAAGGCTAAAAGTATTCAAAATTATGTATCCCCTTCTTTTTTTGCCAGAAATTAAAAAAGGTACTTGGCTACCAACTAGATCTGGCTGTTTTAAATGTAGAGGCACTAGGTGTATCACCTGTGATCATATCACGGAAGGGAACATCTTTCAATCACATAGCACAGGGAAACAATATACATTTAGATATAACCTTAATTGTAACTCAACACACATAGTGTACCTTATGACATGCAAAGGTTGCCAGATTCAATACCTTGGTAAAACAAAAAGAAGGTTGAGGGATAGAGTATTGGAGCATATCAGAGATATAAATGACCCAGATATATTTACCTCAGTGGCCTCACATTTTAAATTTGAACACCAAGGAGATTCCTCCCTAGCGTGTTTCCAAGCAGTTGATCATGTCCCCTTCTCTAAGAGAGGGGGGGACAGGGAATATCTGCTTAGCAAAAAAGAGGTCAGGTGGATCTTTAATGTGAACTCTAGGATACCTTTTGGTTTAAATATTGAGTCAGATGTTAATTTGTTTGTGTAATGCACCTCATCCTGTTTCTTTAAATTATGAGACCATCTTATTTATTCTTTGCTGTTTTAGCATATTGTATTGTATTTGTAGTAAAAGTTTTTTACCCTTTTTGTATATACAGTGTGTCTACATATATAATATTCTAACAGCAAACTTTATTGATGTATTTTCATTGCAATGTAACTTTAAAATATTGTATTCCTGTATTAGCACTGTTTGTTGCAGCCTGTATATATGAGGGGTTAAAAAGTAAAAAAATAAAAAATTTGATTAAGTATTTAATAGAACACAGCTGTTCAATTAACATAGATACCCCTCTATATAGGCTTACAGATCAGTATTCAGTTTAAGCAGTGAACAAGTGAGGCAGTCCCTCACGAAACGCGTATGTTTGTTACTGTACTGTAACCTTTCGGACCTGTTCCGTTTGGTGCTTTTCTCTGCAGCCCTTTTTGATTTTTAGCACTGTTTGTACTTGTGAAAATAAACCCGTTTTTTGCATCTTACCTGCTATTCCTTTCTGGATTTATTGGCGGATGGTTAGCCGGCTTCCTCTCCGTATAGCTTGATATTTAATAGTTACCTAGTTAAAATAATTACAAAATTACCTGTAAAATAAATCCTAACCTAAGTTACAATTAAACCTAACACTACACTATCAATAAATTAATTAAATAAACTACCTACAATTACCTACAATTAAACCTAACACTACACTATCAATAAATTAATTAAATAAAATACCTACAAATAACTACAATGAAATAAACTAACTAAAGTACAAAAAATAAAAAAGAACTAAGTTACAAAAAATAAAAAATATTTACAAACATTAGAAAAATATTACAATTTTAAACTAATTACACCTACTCTAAGCCCCCTAATAAAATAACAAAGCCCCCCAAAATAAAAAAATGCCCTACCCTATTCTAAATGACTAAAGTTCAAAGCTCTTTTACCTTACCAGCCCTGAAAAGGGCCCTTTGCGGGGCATGCCCCAAAGAATTCAGCTCTTTTGCCTGTAAAAAAAAAAACATACAATACCCCCCCAACATTACAACCCACCACCCACATACCCCTAATCTAACCCAAACCCCCCTTAAATAAACCTAACACTAAGCCCCAGGAAGATCTCCCTACCTTGTCTTCACCTCACCGGGTTCAGCGATCGGTCCAGAAGAGGGTCCGAAGTCTTGATCCAAGCGGCGGCTGAAGAACTCCATCATCGGGCTGAAGTCGGAAGTCCATCATCGGGATGAAGTCTTCTATCAAGCCGCATCTTCAATCTTCTTTCTTCCGGAGCGGAGCGGAGCCATCTTCTTCCCAGCCGATGCGGATCCAACCTCTTCAAGCGACGCCTACTCGCCGAATGACGGTTCCTTTAAATGACGTCATCCAAGATGGCGTCCCTCGAATTAAGGTAGGAATATTCTGATTGGCTGATGGAATCAGCCAATCAGAATCAAGTTCAATCCGATTGGCTGATCCAATCAGCCAATCAGATTGAGCTTGCATTCTATTGGCTGTTCCGATCAGCCAATAGAATGCAAGCTCAATCTGATTGGCTGATTGGATCAGCCAATCGGATTGAACTTGAATCTGATTGGCTGATTCCATCAGCCAATCAGAATATTCCTACCTTAATTCCGATTGGCTGATAGAATCCTATCAGCCAATCAGAATTCGAGGGACGCCATCTTGTATGACGTCATTTAAAGGAACCGTCATTCGGCGAGTAGGCGTCGCTTGAAGAGGTTGGATCCGCGTCGGCTGGGAAGAAGATGGCTCCGCTCCGGAAGTAAGAAGATTGAAGATGCGGCTTGATAGAAGACTTCATCCCGATGATGGACTTCCGACTTCAGCCCGATGATGGAGTTCTTCAGCCGCCGCTTGGATCAAGACTTTGGACCCTCTTCTGGACCGATCGCTGAACCCGGTGAGGTGAAGACAAGGTAGGGAGATCTTCAGGGGCTTAGTGTTAGGTTTATTTAAGGGGGGTTTGGGTTAGATTAGGGGTATGTGGGTGGTGGGTTGTAATGTTGGGGGGGGGTATTGTATGGTTTTTTTTTACAGGCAAAAGAGCTGAATTCTTTGGGGCATGCCCCGCAAAGGGCCCTTTTTAGGGCTGGTAAGGTAAAAGAGCTTTGAACTTTTTAAATTTAGAATAGGGTAGGGCATTTTTTTATTTTGGGGGGCTTTGTTATTTTATTAGGGGGCTTAGAGTAGGTGTAATTAGTTTAAAATTGTTCTAATATTTTTCTAATGTTTGTAAATATTTTTTTATTTTTTGTAACTTAGTTCTTTTTTATTTTTTGTACTTTAGTTAGTTTATTTCATTGTAGTTATTTGTAGGTATTTTATTTAATTAATTTATTGATAGTGTAGTGTTAGGTTTAATTGTTGGTAATTGTAGGTAGTTTATATAATTAATTTATTGATAGTGTAATGTTATGTTTAATTGTAACTTAGGTTAGGATTTATTTTACAGGTAATTTTGTAATTATTTTAACTAGGTAACTATTAAATAGTTATGAAAAGGTGCGGGGGAAAAAAAGCATGCGTAGCTAACGCACCCCTTTGGCCGCAGAACTCTAAATCTAGCCGTAATATAGCTACAATATAACAAATAATTATATTGTAGCTATTTTAGGATTAATATTTATTTTACAGGCAACTTTGTATTTATTTTAACCAGGTACAATAGCTATTAAATAGTTATTTACTATTTAATAGCTACCTAGTTAAAATAATAACAAAATTACCTGTAAAATAAATCCTAACCTAAGTTACAATTAAACCTAACACTACACTATCAATAAATTAATTAAATACAATACCTACAAATAACTACAATTAAATAAACTAACTAAAGTACAAAAAATAAAAAAGAACTAAGTTACAAAAAATTAAAAAATATTTAAAAACATTAGAAAAATATTACAACAATTTTAAACTAATTACACCTACTCTAAGCCCCCTAATAAAATAACAAATAAAATAACCCCCAAAATAAAAAAAATGCCCTAGCCTATTCTAAATTAAAAAAGTTCAAAGCTCTTTTACCTTACCAGCCCTGAAAAGGGCCATTTGCGGGGCATGCCCCAAAGAATTCAGCTCTTTTGCCTGTAAAAAAAAACATACAATACCCCCCCCCAACATTACAACCCACCACCCATATACCCCTAATCTAACCCAAACCCCCCTTAAATAAACCTAACACTAAGCCCCTGAAGTCACTGATCCGTCCTCTGAAGTCTTGATCCAAGCCTCCGAAGTCTTCATCCAAGCCCAAGCGGGGGCTGGCGATCCATGATCCGGCTGAAGTCTTCTATCAAGCGGCGGCTGAAGAGGTCCAGAAGAGGCTCCAAAGTCTTCATCCTATCCGGGAAGAAGAGGAGATCCGGACCGGCAACCATCTTGATCCAAGCGGCATCTTCTATCTTCATCCGATGACGAACGGCTCCATCTTGAAGACCTCCAGCGCGGATCCATCCTCTTCTTCCGACGTCCAACTGAAGAATGAAGGTTCCTTTAACGGACGTCATCCAAGATGGCGTCCCTCGATTTCCGATTGGCTGATAGGATTCTATCAGCCAATCGGAATTAAGGTAGGAAAATTCTGATTGGCTGATGGAATCAGCCAATCAGATTCAATTCAATCCGATTGGCTGATTGGATCAGCCAATCAGATTGAGCTCGCATTCTATTGGCTGATCGGAACAGCCAATAGAATGCAAGCTCAATCTGATTGGCTGATCCAATCAACCAATCGAATTGAACTTGAATCTGATTGGCTGATTCCATCAGCCAATCAGAATTTTCCTACCTTAATTCCGATTGGCTGATAGAATCGGAATTTGAGGGACGCCATCTTGGATGACGTCCCTTAAAGGAACCTTCATTCTTCAGTTGGACGTTGGAAGAAGAAGATGTATCCGCGCTGGAGGTCTTCAAGATGGAGCCGTTCGTCATCGGATGAAGATAGAAGATGCCGCTTGGATCAAGATCTCCTCTTCTTCCCGGATAGGATGAAGACTTTGGAGCCTCTTCTGGACCTCTTCAGCCGCCGCTTGATAGAAGACTTCAGCCGGATTATGGATCCCCAGCCCCCGCTTGGGCTTGGATGAAGACTTCGGAGGCTTGGATCAAGACTTCGGAGGACGGATCGGTGAACCTGGCATGGTGAAGATAAGGTAGGAAGATCTTCAGGGGCTTAGTGTTAGGTTTATTTAAGGGTGGTTTGGGTTAGATTAGGTGTATGTGGGTGGTGGGTTGTAATGTTGGGGGGGGTATTGTATGGGTTTTTTTACAGTCAAAAGAGCTGAATTATTTGGGGCTTGCCCCGCAAATGGCCCTTTTCAGGGCTCGTAAGGTAAAAGAGCTTTGAACTTTTTTAATTTAGAATAGGGTAGGGCATTTTTTTTATTTTGGGGGTCTTTGTTATTTTATTAGGGGGCTTAGAGTAGGTGTAATTAGTTTAAAATTGTTCTAATATTTTTCTAATGTTTGTAAATATTTTTTTATTTTTTGTAACTTAGTTCTTTTTGATTTTTTGTACTTTAGGTAGTTTATTTAATTGTAGTTATTTGTAGGTATTGTATTTAATTAATTTATTGATAGTGTAGTGTTAGGTTTAATTGTAGATAATTGTAGGTATTTTATTTAATTTATTTATTGATAGTGTAGTGTTAGGTTTAATTGTAACTTAGGTTAGGATTTATTTTACAGGTAATTTTGTAATTATTTTAACTATTTTAGCTATTAAATAGTTCTTAACTATTTAATAGCTATTGTACCTGGTTAAAATAATTACAAAGTTGCCTGTAAAATAAATATTAATCCTAAAATGGCTACAATATAATTATAATTTATATTGTAGCTATATTAGGGTTTATTTTACAGGTAAGTATTTAGCTTTAAATAGGAATAATTTATTTAATAAGAGTTAATTCATTTCGCTAGATTTAAATTATATTTAACTTAGGGGGGTGTTAGTGTTAGGGTTAGACTTAGCTTTAGGGGTTAATACATTTATTAGAGTAGCGGTGTGGTCCGGTCGGCAGATTAGGGGTTAATAATTGTAGGTGGTTGGAGGCGACGTTTGGGGCGGCAGATTAGGGGTTAATAAATATAATATAGGTGTCAGCGATGTTAGAGGCAGCAGATTAGGGGTACATGGGTATAATGTAGGTTGTGGCGGTGTACGGAGCGGCAGATTAGGGGTTAAAAAAAATATGCAGGTGTCAGCGATAGCGGGGGCGGCAGATTAGGGGTTAATAAATATTATGTAGGTGTCGGCGGTATTAGGGGCAGCAGATTAGGGGTACATAGGGATAACGTAGGTGGCGGCGGTGTACAGAGCGGCCGATTAGGGGTTAAAAAATTTTAATAGAGTGGCGGCGATGTGGGGGGACCTCGGTTTAGGGGTACATAGGTAGTTTATGGGTGTTAGTGTACTTTAGAGCACAGTAGTTAAGAGCTTTATGAACCGGCGTTAGCCCAGAAAGCTCTTAACTACTGACTTTTTTCTGAGGCTGGAGTTTTGTCGTTAGATTTCTAACGCTCACTTCAGCCATGACTCTAAATACCGGTGTTAGAAAGATCCCATTGAAAAGATAGGATACGCAAATGGCGTAGGGGGATCTGCGGTATGGAAAAGTCGCGGCTGCAAAGTGAGCGTTAGACCCTTTCCTGAGTGACTCCAAATACCAGCGGGCGGTAAAAACCAGCGTTAGGAGCCTCTAACGCTGGTTTTGACGGCTACCGCCAAACTCTAAATCTAGGCCTAAGTGTTTGGGCACTGAAGACACCAATTGGTTAAGTTTAACAAGCGGAATTTTTCCCCTATTCATCCATTATGCATGTCTTCAGCTACACAACTGTACAGGGCCTTCATTTCCTGATTTTGCGCTCCATAAAGCGCCACACAGTCTCAATTGGAGACATGTCAGGACTGCAGGCAGGCCATGCTAGCACCCTCACTCTCTGCTTACGCAACCTTGCGCTTGTAATCTGAGCAGAATGTGGTTTGGTGTTATCCTGCTGGAAAATGCAAGGACATCCCTGGAAAAGAAGTCTGGATGGCAGCATATGTTGCTCCATAATGTATACATATCTTTCTGCATTAATGGTGCCCTCACAGATGTGCAAGTTGTCCATGCCATGGGCACTAACACACCCCCATACCATGACAGTTGGCTTTTGGACCTGATGCTGATAACAGCTTGGATGGTCATTTTCCTTTTTGGCCCGGAAAACACAACGGCTGTTTTTTCCTAAAAACTATTTAAATGTTGACTTGTCGGACCATATAACCTGATTCCACTGTGCTACTGTCCATCTCAGATGAGACGGATCCCAGAGAAGTCGGTGACGCTTTTGGACAGTGTTGATGTATGGCTTCCGCTTTACATAGTAAAGCCTTAAAGGGATAGTCAAGTCCAAAAAAAACTTTCATGATTCAAATAGGGCATGCAATTTTAAACAACGTTCCAATTTACTTTGTTGAAAGCTAAACCTAGGAGGTTCATATGCTAATTTCTTATGCCTTGAAGGCCGCCTCTAATCTAAATGCATTTTGATAGTTTTTCACCACTAGAGGGCATTAGTTCATGTGTACCATAAAGATAACATTGAGCTCATGCACATGAATTTACCATGGAGTCAGCTCTGATTGGCTAAAATGCAAGTCTGTCAAAAAAATAAAATAAGGGGGCAGTCTGCTGAGGCTTAGATACCAGGTAATTACAGAGGTAAAACGTGTATAATTATAACTGTGTTGGTTATGCAAAACTGGGGAATTGGTAATTAAGGGATTATCTATCTTTTAAAAACAACAAAAATTCTGGTGTTGACTATGCCTTTAATGTGCATCTGTGGATGCAACGGCGAATGGTGTTGACTGACAAAGGTTTACCAAAATATTCCCGAGCCCATGTCAGGATATCCATTACAGACTCATGACGTTTTTTGAGACAGTGACATCTAAGAGATTGTAGATCACACACATTCAGAAGTGGTTTTCGGCCTTGCCCTTTACGCACTGAGATTTGACCGGGTTCCTTGAATCTTTTAATTATATTGTGCACCGTAGAAAGTGAAAAGCCCAAAATCCTACCAATTTGTCTTTGGGGAATGTTGTTCTCAAAGTGTTGAATTATTTGCTGACACATCTGTTGGCAGATTGGCGAGCCTCGACTGATCCTTGCTCTTGAAGGTCTAGGCCTTTTTCGCAGGCTCCTTATATACTATGATTACACGAATGCCTCACCTGTTTCACATCACCTTTTTATTTCAACTTTTCACATCGCTATTAGTCCTAAATTGCCCCTGTCCCAACTTTTTTGGAACATGTTGCAGTCATCAGACTTGAAATTAGTTTATATTTTCAAAAATACATTAAATTTGCTAGGTAAAACATCAACGTGTTAATAATGTGTTACCAATATAGTACAGGGTTAATTGCATTTTCAAATGACTCTGTTTGCCTGGGAGCCCTGGCTGGGCTTGGTCCACCCCAGGAGAACAATATTTTTTAAACAAATATGTATTTAATGCACTTTTTATGAAAGTCATTTAACGAGGCAAAATTTTCATTCAAAAAATAAAAAATGTTCCTATGGACATTAAGCTACATGTCGCACTATGAGAAACCAATATATTTAATATATAATCACTTATATACAAAAAACACATTTGTCAAAAATATGAAGATAAACAAAGGTATTACAGACTTTTACACAGACATAGTCAAATCATTTAAAAAAATAATATATTATGCTAAACTATGTAAGGAACCCAGAATAAATTGATACTTATGAGTATTTCTGCCAAGCAGGAATTATCTAATGTCATGAAGTATCCAATGTACACTTTGGCAATTATGTTTTCATGGAAGAACATTTTTTTATCTTGATGTATTAAATTGCAAACACATTTCTCTAGAGATTTATACCCTGCATTCTCAATCTGGTTTAAAAAATGAAATAAATGTACCTATCAGTTTTTATTAAATGCAGATGTAGAAATTGTTCCCTCGATGGCACAGCCTTTGATGATTTATTGAAATAGCTTCTGACTAATGTTGCTTCTTCGCATAATTTATATCAACTCTTATCTTTACTCAGAGGTTGCTACTTTATATAGAGTGTAGACTCTGCTGCTGTTGGAGTGTTCCAAATTATTATATTCTTTAAGCCTCAATGCTGGGGAATGTGAGTTAATTACAGCTTTTATTAATACAATTAAATTAAAATGCAACTTTAACAAACCGTCAGCAAATATAGTGATAGCTGTTTCAGTTACCTGCAAAAACACACATAGGAATCCCAAGACAAACGGGATTACATTAGAGATCATCCAGGAGTCATTTGATGGTCATCAAATCCAATTTAGAAGTCATTTGCACATTATCAGACATCATCAGGTTTTGTAAAGTCATCAGCTAAGGTAAAACATTCTGTGTGATGACCTCAGAAAGATTAGCAGATTACCTTACTGATTGTTTCACAAGCATGAACATCTAGTAAATGATTCTAGAGTCATCTCATTTAAATATTTTGGCCTCTGGGCATACTTCAGGATGGCTTCTTATAAATAGTCTGGAGTCATTGATTACTTCAGAATGACTCCAGGAAGATCATCCTTTTTGACTAGGGACGAGTGAATGAGTCAGCACATTAGTTAAAAAAAATATTGGTTGCATTTACTCATTGTAAATAAAATGTTGAAGAATTTTTTTTTTTTTCCCATTTATCGTATCTAACCTTTATTTATCAGACGAAGCATTCAAAATAGTCTATAGGAATCAATATTCAAATATAATGTTCAAATTTTTACATTTATTCTTTAAAAAAAGAAATAAATCACGGAACAAATGAGAAGGGGAACACGTTTTATCATTTCAATGTAAAAGTTGTGGTATTCAACAATCCTTAAATCAAAGCATTTTTCTTGTAAACCAGTAATGTTTAATTTGTCATGTGTGAAAGGGAATAAAAATGGTTTCTCGCTCACTGGGTACACTATACAGAGGAAGTTAAGAAAAAGCTGAATTAAAATTGCATCATAATCATAGCTTTGATATTAAATGCAAGCAATACGTGCACAATACAGCTAAATGTTGCACACACATCAGTCTGAGTTACATTTATGTTGTTTAATTAATTGATGGGCCAAGTGCATTTCTCACAAAACACAATAAGGGAAAATATAAAAAGAAATGAAGAGAACAGAATATATTCATTATAAAACACCATTACTGTAGAATTTTATATCACATGCAAGAAATCAAAACTGAATTATAAAATATCAAAGACTTAGTTACAAATAAGAATATTATTTTCAGCAAAACAGTTTTTGCATGGGGCAATGCGGGACAGATAGCTGGCAACCCGGGACAGCGGGACAGACCCCTAAAATCGGGACTGTCCCGCGAAAATCGGGACAGTTGGGGGGTATGCACTTGTCCTTGAAAGGCAGCTGCTTAAAAAAGTAACAGAAGGATCCTTAGCATGTTAATGTGAATCCTAGTTGCAATTCTACATCTATTGTGAATTAATTATTATTATATACCAGACTATTTTCTACGACACAGACTCCTTTGCCATATTTCTTTAATATGGGCCAGAAAATATTGCAATAAGAAAAATAATTATACTGTATACTAAAGATGAGACATTTTGGAACAGCTTTTTTCTAATGCAGAGAACAACATATAATTTATGTGAATGAAAAGCTAGACCTATTTATGCTTTGTGTATGGTTTGAAAATATTTAATGACACTTTTTAATAGTATTATATTAGGCATCCAGCAATCAAGTGGTTGGTGCTGGTGTCATGTAGCAAACCACAATGGTACAAATAAACAGGAAATAACAATTCTGACGTTTTTCTTTCTGAAAAGCTTTTGGTTACTAGATTTAGGTACATCATGTTGCAGTAAAATATTTTTTGCTTGGTTGAAAATACTTTGGTCTTGAAACTACCCACAAAAATGTCTAAAGTACTTTTAAATTATACAGTTTTACTGGCTTGTCAGCTTTATGTGACACAGATATTTTCTTCAATTTAGATCTCCTGTAAACAATTTGTAATAAATACTTTTAGTGAGTGCATTTGAGTAGCAAAGCTGATCTTAGATAATTATGTTTACATTCCATTTCCATGGGGCAGTGACAAGAGAAATATGATTTTGTGATATATTATATATGTATCATCAGCTATCCATCAACACAAGTATTTGCTTCTGAATGCTTACAAAATAGCAGATGTTGTCACTAAAATATATTCCTGTTGTATTTTAGATTACAAATGGTGTGCTATCAGTTATGCGCGGCCAAAAGCGGTTTTATCGCATCGGGTTTAGAGCTCATATTACAAGTCGAATGTAAACACGAACACATGAGCACAATCACGATTACCGCGTCCTCAGAGCTCTGGTTAAATGTTTTGCGAAACAAAAAATTTGCAGAAAAAAACCATCAAAAATACATTACAAAGTACAGTTACACTCACACTAAGAAAAAAATATTTTAAAAAATATTGCACAAAAAAGTTATAAGGCTCAAATATATGAGATCTCAGGTGTAAGAAAAAAAGGAAGGCAAAGAGCTTAATGGCTTTAACATTGATATATATATATATATATATATATATATATATATATACTGTATATTTATGTGTGTACATAGGATACCTAGGTAGACTCAGGAGCTGCTGATTGGTGGATGCACATATATGTCTTATGTTATTGGCTCACTCAATGTTCAGTTAGCTCCTAGTAGTGCATTGCTGCTTTTTCAACAAAGGATACCAAGAGAAGGAAGCCAATTAGATAATAGAAGTAAATTAAAATTTTGGGTTTCATGTCCCTTTAATGTAATGCAGGAATACCATTATATAGCTATAGCATACATGCAGTATTGGCCAAAGTATGTTTCTAAAATAAAAGTTAATGGTCAAAGGAAATGAAAAGTCAGAGGAAATGTCAGATTTTCTTATCCTTATTGAAAATGACTACTCTAAATAATTGTGTGATACAATCTGTTTTCTCTAACTAGGCAGGAAGTCTCATATTTGGCGCAGTATGCTTATTATAGCTTCGTTTCATTGCTGTAGTAAACTGTGCAAACTGCTGGTAACAAGATGCATCTCAATTAAATACTGTTACCACCAGTTTGCACAGTTTACAACAGCAATGGAAACTAGGCCAATGTTTCTGTATTTTATTACTATAGCGGGTGGGGATACGTTTGTGGCCAGAGCAGATACAAACCTAAACTCCAATAAGTCCATTTTGTCTCCAGTTTGGACTTTATGCCACAAATTAACATACTATGCCACTCAAATAAAATGCGTATTGTTCAATAATGATGTAGTTTAGATATTTAGCTAGTACAATATATACAGCTTGTTTTAAGGTTATTTAAATTTACAGCAGATCAGTAGCGCACTGATAACAAAAAGAAATGGTTTGTGATTTTGCTTGTTATTTTCCATTTCTTCATATCTTTTCCTCTGTCTCTATGATGTTATCTTTTGCAGTAATTGTAATATTGACTGTGTTTTTAATAGAGCAGAGTTCTAGTTGCACACATCCTTTTCAAGCCTGTTAGTGCTGCCTCATAGTCCTCATCTGCAATACTGATATGATAACAGGAAAAGAAGGACAATGATACTTTATCTCTGCTGCTATTTTTTGTAAAAATGTTATTTTGCAAAATGTTTTATTGGGCTACACTTTGAACTTGTAATTTAGTATTTTAATTAATATAATTGATCACATCCTGATTGATGATTTAATTAAAGTGCTTTTAATCACAGCATATTATTATTATTATTTTTTAAATGTTTGTATAAAGGGACAAAGCATGAATTGCCTTTATTGCACTTGAATTAATATTGCAGTGTCAGTCTCAGGTTGTCTGCAATAAAAATCAATTTCCAAGGTCTCTTTTGAAATTAAAAACAAACAAACACTTAAACCCAGGACTTAAATTATCTGCACAAAATGTCTGCTACATATACAATGTTCTCTGTCAAAGGGACATTGAATACTTTCAGATTGCAATAAAAATGTTAATTTATTTATTATGTATTAAAACAACTTTTAATTATACTCTTCATGTATACCTGTTCATTTATACTTTTCATGGTACATTATTTATTTTGTCCCCTTTTCCTGTAATATTATTCAGAATACTGTGAGCTTTCGAATTCCTATTAAAAGTGGGAGTGTAGACTCCAGTCTTATACTATATTCCACAAAATCATTGGTTGCACACTCTAGTGACCCATTTATAAAAGTCCCTAAATGGCCACAATAGAAAAGAAAACCTAGGTTAGAACATGGCTACACCAATTGCTTTTCTAGAGACTGGAGGTTTACACTTTTTTTTCAATAATTGAACAACTAATATAATTTAAAATTAGATCTTCATATTGTTATCAGGCGAAACACATCATTTTATCTAGCATTTATTTAATGTTTGTCCCTTTAAGTAGTAACTTTTTTTACCCAAATTAAATTGCAGTGATATTTTTCAGTTGTGATTGAATTGTGCATACTTTTAGAACTTGATATGGCTAGATATAGTCAATTTATAAATAAGGCTGAAAGCAAATATACTGACAACATCTTATTTTTTATTTGTTTTTTGCAATTAGGCACAACGTGGGAAAAAGTAATACGCCAGATTGGATTTGAAAGGTATGTAGTACATTTTCTTTTAAGCATCATAAAAACAGGAGTAATTATTATGTATACTAAAACAATTACAGAGTAACTGGAAGATAGAAAACTAAATATTAGTTAAAACATAAATGAAGAAAAGGATCCGCCTCATGGTAACAGGTGCACAAAGATTGACTCCATACACATCCCAGAGCAGTGAATGAAAGCAACTTGTAAACACCATGCCAACACCTGTGCTCAGTTAGTAATTCATTATACAAGGCAAAAAACAGCATGAACTACAGATTAAAGGGACACTGAACCCATATTTTTCGTGATTCAGATAGAGCATGTCATTTTAAGCAACTTTCTAATTTACTCCTATTATCCATTTTTCTTCGTTCTCTTGCTATTTTTATTTGAAAAAGAAGGTATCTAAGCTAAGGAGCCAGAAAATGTTTGGTTCAGACACTGGACAGCACTTGTTTATTGGTGGGTGAATTTATCCACCTATCAGCAAGAACAACCCAGGTTGTTCACCAAAAATGGGCCGGCATCTAAACATTCCTGCTTTTCAAATAAATATATCAAGAGAATGAAGAAAATTTGATAAAAGGAGTAAATTAGAAAGTTGTTTAAAATTGCATGCTCTATCTGAATAAAAAAATTGGAATCAGTGTCCCTTTAAGAGATTTTAACAGTACTCTGGAAAACATTATGTTAATGAGAAAAGTAATTATATTTCACTTGTAAAAATATATCATAGTTTGCTTTTCTAATTTTATCAATCCTATTTTTCTTTGAGAGAACATTCTTATTAGAACATGTTTGTGAGATCACACTAACCACTTCACTTTAATACCAGAAAAACATTAATGATAAAGAAAATTGAAAACAAAAAATCTGAAAGCAGAACTTACTATCAGCTAGATTACAAGTTTGTGCGTTCGTCTTTTAACACTGAAAATATGGTAATTTCAGCGTTAAATCAGCACCGCAGCCATTGCAAGTCTTGTCGGTATAGGTGTACCGCAAGCCTTTTAGCCTGTAACGCAATGTCAGTACCGCACTCTTAAAAATAACGTTTTTTCATGGCATTCCCATAGCACCGTTATTACCAGTTTTGTGGTCAGACTAAAAAGCGAGCGTTACAGCCTAAAACGACAAGATCTGTACCGCCATCTAAAGTCAGTAGTTATGAGTTTTACGCTACAAAGCTGTAACATAAAACTCATAACTAATGTGTTAAAAAGTACACTAAGACCCATAAACTACCTATTAACCCCTAAACCGAGGCCCTCCTGCATCGCAAACACTATAATAAATTTATTAACCCCTAATCTGCCGCTCCCAACATCGTCGCCACTAAGAAAATTTATTAACCCCTATTCCGCCGCTCCCCAACATCGCTGCCACTATAATACAGTTATTAACCCCTAAACTGCTGCCCCCCGAATCGCAAACGCTATTTAAATATTATTAACCCCTAATCTGCCGTCCCCCCACATCGCCCCCATACTATACTAAAGTTATTAAGCCCTACACCGCCGCCACAATAATAAACCTATTAACCCCTAAACCAAAAGCCCCCACAACGAAATATAATAAATTAAACTATTAACCCCTAAACCGCCAGCCCCCCACATCATAACAACATAAATTAAACTATTAACCCCTAACATAACCCTAACACCCCCTAACTTAAACATAATTAAAACAGAGCTAAATTAAACTTACAATTATTAACTAAATAAACCTATTAACCCTTAAACCGCAAGCCCCCCACATCGCAACAACCTAAATTAAACTATATTAACCCCTAAACCTAACCCTAACGTAACCCTAACCCTAACACCCCCTAACTTTAACATAATTAAAATATAGCTAAATTAAACTTACAATTATTAACTAAATAATGCCTATTTAAAGCTAAATACTTACCTGTGAAATATAACTTAAGATAGCTACAATATAACTAATAGTTATATTGTAGCTAGCTTAGGTTTTATTTTTATTTCACTGGTAAGTTTGTATTTATTTTAACTAGGTAGACTAGTTAGTAAATAGTTATTAACTGTTTACTAACTACCTAGTTAAAATAAATGCAAAATTACCTGTCAAATAAAACCTAAGCTACCTTACACTAAAACCTAAAATTACAAAAAATAAAAAAAACTACCATTACAAAAAAAACGAAATTATCCAAAAAATAAAATTTATTCCTATTCTAATACCCTTTAAAAAAAACACCCCAGAATAAAAAAGCCTAATCTAAAAAATAAACTACCAAGGGTCCTTAAAAGGGCCTTTTGTAAGTTAAACAGCTCTTTTGCTACAAAAATAAACAAACATACCCTAACAGTATACAAACCCCCACCCCCAAACTACCAAGGGCCCTTAAAAGGGCCTCTTGTGGGGCCATTAAAAGGGCCTTTTGTAGGGCATTGCCCTAAAGATAATAACTCTTTTCCTACAAAAGAAAAACAAATACCCCCTAAAAAATACATTACACAAAATAACAAACATATTTTTAAAAATATTAAAAATTATTCCTTTTCTAATACCCATTAAAAAAAACACTGCAAAATAAAAAACCTAATCTAGAATAAACTACCAATGGCCCCTAAAAGGGCCTTTTGTAGGGCATTGCCCTAAGTTAAACAGCTTTTTTACCTGAAAAAAAAAAATACAAAGTCCTACTAACATTACAACCCCCCCCCCCCCAAATCCACCAAATAAAAAAAAATATTTAAAAAACCTATGCTACCCATTGCCCTGAAAAGGGTATTTGGATGAGCATTGCCCTTAAAAGGGCATTTAGTTCTTTTACTGCCCAAACCCTAATCTAAAAATAAAATCCACCCAAAAAACTCTTAAAAAAACCTAACACTAAACCCAAGACGATCCACTTACAGTTTTTGAAGTCTCGTTTGAATGATCTTCATTTTGGTGGCCTCTTCAATCTCCTCCTAGCGGAGAAGTCCTCATCCAAGTGGAGAGAAGTCTTCATTCAGGTGGCCTCTTTAATCTTCATCCATGCGGCATGTTCTATCTTGATCCCGATGGTGCGGAGCGGGTCCATCCTGAAGATCATCCTCTTCATACGGTCGCCGCGTATACTAAATCTTCAATGCAAGGTACGGGATCCAAGATGGCATCCCTTGCATTCCTATTGGCTTAAAAATTTTAATCAGCCAATAGGAATTAGAGCTGCTAAAATCCTATTGGCTGTTCAAATCAGCCAATAGGATTTAAACAGCTCTAATTCTATTGGACGATGAATCAGCCAATAGAATTAAAGCTGCTTAAATCCTATTGGCTGTTCAATAGTGATCTTTGGAAAATCTCATGATTTTCAAGTAGAATCTTGCAAGAATTATTAGTCCCTTTGTTGTGGAGCCATTTCACCCCCTCCCCCCTTGTATAGTAGTGTGATCCTTTTATTTACAGACAAGAAACATATTGAGCAATATTTTTTTTTCTTATCTATTTCTCAGTTCTATGTGGACATCAAATGAATTGACAGTTTATCACCCTTAAAAGTACACAGTTAATAAATTACTCTTTAAAAAATATCAAAGATAGTGTTTTAATATTTGTCTCAGTGAAGTATTGCCAGTTTATCCTGACAGTGGCAGAACTTTTAAGTCACATTATGAGATAGTGTTACACACCATTTAGAGTGAATTTTCCAGATTCTATTATACATAATCATTTTCACAATATTAAAGCATCTTGAGATCAGATTTTAAAGTATACAACCCCTTCACATGATACAGAAAATAATGAAATCTAAGCAGCTTAAATATTCATCACTTAACTCAAAACTCTGGCTCTTATAGGTAGTGGCCAAACATCTGTCATTTACTTCAGCAAGTAAATTCTTGGAAGTTGTGCCATGCATGACAGACTTGTGTGGACATTTTCAATAAGAAGTGTTACCATAAAAAGTCATTACTTTAAGGAGCATAATTACTTTTTTTCCCTTAACTGCCAAAGTGGTTTGCAGTTCTGTCTAGAATTCTTGCAATTAAAGGGACAGGTTACCCATTAAGGGTTGCATTGACATAGAGAGGTGGGCAAGATATGCATCAGAATCTTCTACTGCATCTTCCTGCTTTAAAGGGACATGCTACTCAAATGCTGAATCAGTAAAAATGATGCATTGTCTCTGTAAAATGCTGACTAGAAAATATTGCATGAACACTTCTATGCAATGAAATGAAGATATTTTATCTTAAAATTTCCTCAGCTCACTAAAGTATGTGCTCTATTACTGGGCGGCAACTAAACATCACGGGGCCCAGGGCAAAAGCTGTGGCAGGACCACATAGGAGAAAGAGTAGTTACTTCACTTGGATTGTGAGTTATCCTCCCCCTGAGGATATAAACTTTTTATACAAATATGACGGCAGGTTTGTTTCTGTATAGCAGAACTGTGGTGGCCATCTTGGAAATCCCAACACCATATTTGTAAAGTCAGATCCAAACATTTACTTATTGTGAGCCCTGTTCTGTTGGGGGAACACAGAAGGGACAGATAGACTTTGATGTAGGTGGAGCCTGGGCACAGATAGACTCCCCTAGAGTTGCAGGCCTATTCTCAATTGAGACCTCTGAGACCCCTATAGTTATGCCCCAGCTGAGCAACTATCCTTCAGCATTCTGCATCATCAGTGTTGATTTCACACATTGCTTTATTGTGTTTTCATGGGATTTCACCATAATCTTGCATGATATTATCGTGCCAGATGCAGACTCACTTGCAAGTTTTGGGACACATTATCTTGATTGGATGCTTAAGATTCTTTTACAATATAATGTGGCTACTAAAGAATTTTTAAAAAATGGGTTTACTATCCCTTTAACCCCTTAATGACCACAGCACTTTTCCATTTTCTGTCCGTTTGGGACCAAGGCTATTTTTACATTTTTGAGGTGTTTGTGTTTAGCTGTAATTTTCCTCTTACTCATTTACTGTACCCACACATATTATATACCGTTTTTTATTTTCATCATATCTTATAATTTACTATAGAAAAAATTATAAAATATGAGGAAAAAATGGAAAAAAACACACTTTTTCTAACTTTGACCCCCAAAATCTGTTACACATCTACAACCACCAAAAAACACCCATGCTAAATAGTTTCTAAATTTTGTCCTGAGTTTAGAAATACCCAATGTTTACATGTTCTTTGCTTTTTTTGTAAACTATAGGGCCATAAATACAAGTAGCACTTTGCTATTTCCAAACCATTTCTTTTCAAAATTAGCGATAGTTACATTAGAGCACTGATATCTTTCAGGAATCTCTGAATATCCATTGACATGTATATATTTTTTTTTAGTAGACAACCCAAAGTATTGATCTAGGCCCATTTTGGTATATTTCATGCCACCATTTCACCGCCAAATGCAATCAAATACAAAAAATTGTTCACTTTTCACAAATTTTTTCACAAACTTTTGGTTTCTAACTTAAATTATTTACAAACAGCTTGTGCAATTATGGCATAAATGGTTGTAAATTCTTCTCTGGGATGCCCTTTGTTCAGAAATAGCAGACATATATGGCTTTGGCGTTGCTTTTTGGTAATTAGAAGGCCGCTAAATGCCACTGCGCACCACACGTGTATTATGCCCAGCAGTGAAGGGGTTAATTAGGGAGCATGTAGGGAGCTTTTTGGGGTAGTTTTAGCTTTAGTGTAGTGTAGTAAACAACCCCAAGTATTGATCTAGGCCAATTTTGGTATATTTTATGCCACCATTTCACCGCCAAATGCGATCAAATTAAAAAAAACATTAATTTTTTCTTAATTTTAGGTTTCTCACTGAAATTATTTACAAACAGCTTCTGCAATTATGGCACAAATGGTTGTAAATGCTTCTCTGGGATCCCCTTTGTTCAGAAATAGCAGACATATATGGCTTTGGCATTGCTTTTTGGTAATTAGAAGGCCTCTAAATGCCGCTGCGCATCACACGTGTATTATGGCTAGCAGTGAAGGGGTTAATTATGTAGCTTGTAGGGAGCTTGCAGGGTTAATTTTAGCTTTAGTGTAGAGCTCAGCCTCCCACCTGAAACATCAGACCCCCTGATCCCTCCCAAACAGCTATCTTCCCTCCCCCACCCCACAATTGTCCCGCCATCTTAAGTACTGGCAGAAACTCTGCCAGTACTAAAATAAAAGGTATTTGGCCCTTTTTAAAAAAAAAAAAAAAAAAAAGCATATTTACATATGCTGATGTGTAGGATCCCCCCTTAGACCCCAACCTCACTGATCCCCCACCAAACTGCTCTCTAACCCTTCCCCTCTGCAATAATGGGCGCCATCTTGGGTACTGGCAGCTGTCTGCCAGTACCCAGTTTTGTAACAAAATGTGCCTTTTTTTTAAAAAAAATCCCTTTTCTGTAGTGTAGCTTTCCCCCCCCCCCACCGAGACCAACCCCCAACCCCTTCCAGGACCCTTAGATTGCATTTTACTGCATTTGTGTTTTTAACTTTTAACTTTTTTTTTCTGTAGTGTAGCGGTTCCCACCCGCTCCCGCCCCGTGCACGCGCCCACCCACCACCCCCCGTGCGCGCCCCCGTAGCTCCCGCCCCCGATCCCGCCCCCCTCCACTCCACATTGAGCACTGATGGCCGCCCACCCGCATCCCACGTAAGCTCCCACCCACCAACGATACCGGCCATCGATGTCCGGTGCAGAGAGGGCCACAGAGTGGCTCTCTCTGCATCGGATGGCCAAGGGGGGTTATTGCAGGATGCCTCCATATCGAGGCATCACTGCAATAACCGGAAAGCAGCTGGAAGCGAGCAGGATCGCTTCCAGCTGCTTTCCAGACCAAGGACGTACGCCACACGTCCTCGGTCATTAACTGCATTTTTTTTGAGGACGTGTGGCGTACGTCCTTGGTCGTTAAGGGGTTAAACAAGATTGCACCTTTGTGACCTGGTTTTTATAGGAGAAGCACCTCTATGCACACTATGTCCAAAATCGTTCACAGGAGTGCTTTTCAAAGTGCTTGCGCATACATTATTGATCTAACGGTCACAAATGCTCATTCCAGTTTACAAGTTCAATAACGTAGACACAAGCACATTGAATTAGAGAATGTAATCTACCAGCTTATTAAATTCATGTAGTTTTTAATTCTCTTGTCTATTTTACAGGATTTTTTTGGTGATATTAAATCTAAGCAGATTGTTGTATATAGATTTTTATGCTGTTTTCATCAGTTCTAGAAGCTGTTTTCCTTCATAGATGTAATTCTACATTTATAGATGATTTAGTGATCTGTTTATTGTGGTATGTAATTACATATTTACAGCAATACAAATACAAAACAAAACCAATAAACAGAGCAATATACTTTAAAAGTGGATGAAATGGCGAAAAATAAGATTATTTGAATATAACCATTTTATAATTTCTATAATGTGGTTATATGTAATTATTTAATATGTCCCCTTTATTTGAATTCCATTTATGTCTTGAATTATAATTAATATTTGCTTACTATTTTAATAATAACTTTTGTTTTCATATTCATTTGAATCCTGATTTTCAATTACATTGTTTTTCAAATGTTTCCATAATAAAGTTAATTATTAAACTTCACTTCTTTTATTAAAGGAGCATTATAATATACAAATATTTGGTTGCAACATTTTTATATTTAACTAAATTCCTTCTTTTTTCCTATGTATTTAATTAACCCCTCCAAAGAACAAAAAAAAAAAAAAGAAATGTGCATAGTCAAAGTTGTGCTTGTGTGCCACTGTAAATAAGGATGCCCCTGTAGAGGATACATGCATATAGTCCAATCACTAGATATATATGTATCATCTAGGGCAGTGATGGCAAACTTTGGCACTCCAGATGTTTCAGAACTTCATTTTCCATGATGCTTAGGCACTCTGAAGTCCAGCTGAGCATCATGGGAAATTTAGTTTTGAAGCTTTTGGAGTGCTAAGTTTTGCCATCACTGATCTAGAGGGTTTCCAAGAGTGCAACTTTGATTATGTTTAATCATTTTCAAGAAGTTAAACAACATTAAAGCAAGGAAATTAGCTTAAAAATATAATTCTCTAATGAAATAGAGCATTTTATTTTTACACAAAATGCCAAAAGTTTTTTTCTCTAAATCTTTTTTTTAATTTTTTTAATATTTTTTACTGACTGATGTTTGTGTGCGTTTTCAATGAAACTGCTGTCCAGCAAGATTGTGAGAGCAAATGTCTGTCTTTATGTTCTAATTACGGTGCTTTATATTCTAGTTGTTCTGCTAGGTATTGTTTACTCTGTCTGGAAACTGCTCCTATTCATTTTCTGAAAGTTTGACCAGCTGCAGTTGATGATACTCACACATTAAATTAGTTGGTGCTCTGGAGACCTATATACATTTTATTATTACTAAGTTGCATCCAGTGATGTAATATGAGGGGTTTTAGCTTAAATAGGATGTATATGATCAGTTTTGGCAAGTGCTAAATAAACCTTAAAATCAAATATTTAAAGGGACACTGAACCCAATTTTTTTTCTTTCGTGATTCAGATAGAGCATGAAATTTTAAGCAACTTTCTAATTTACTCCTATTATCAAATTTTCTTCATTCCCTTGGTATCTTTATTTGAAATGCAAAAATGTAAGTTTAGATGCTGGCTCATTTTTGGTGAACAACCTGGGTTGTTCTTGCTGATTGGTGGATAAATTAATCCACTAAAAAAAGTGCTGTCCAGAGTACTGAACCAAAAAACTTAGATGCCTTCTTTTTCAAATAAAGATAGCAAGAGAACGAATAAAATATGATAATAGGTGTACATTAGAAGGTTGCTTAACCCCTTAACGACCAAGGACGTACGCCACACGTCCTCAAAAAAATACAGTTAATGACCGAGGACGTGTGGCGTACGTCCTTGGTCTGGAAAGCAGCTGGAAGCGATCCTGCTCGCTTCCAGTTGCTTTCCGGTTATTGCAGTGATGCCTCGATATCGAGGCATCCTGCAATAACCTTTTTTAGCAATCCGGTGCAGAGAGAGCCACTCTGTGGCCCTCTCTGCACCGGACATCACCGGCTAAATCCGTTGGTGGGTGGGAGCCGGTTCGGGAGGCGGGTGGTGGCCATCGATGGCCCTGATGATGTGGAGGGGGGCGGGATCGTGGGCGGGGGTGATCGGGGGCGCGCACGGGCGCGCGCACGTGCACGGGAGGGCGGGCGCGTGCACGGGGAGGGAGCGGGTGGGAACCGCTCCACTACAGAAAAATGAAGTATTAAAAGTTTAAAAAAAGTAGTCAATATTTATATAAAACTACATTAGTCAGGGGGTGGGGGATTGGTCTGTGTGGGGGGGTGGAAGCTACACTACAGAAAAAGAACATAAAAAAAACAAAAAAAACATTTCTCTTGCAAACTGGGTACTGGCAGACAGCTGCCAGTACCCAAGATGGCCCCCAATAAGGCAGAGGGGGAGGGTTAGAGAGCTGTTTTGGGGGGGATCAGGGAGGTTGGGGGCTAAGGGGGGATCCTACAAAGTAGCATATGTAAATATGCTAAAAATTTTTTTATTTTTTTCAAAAAAATCTTTTATTTTAGTACTGGCAGACTTTCTGCCAGTACTTAAGATGGCGGGGACAATTGTGGTGTGGGGGAGTTAAGGGAGCTGTTTGGGAGGGATCAGGGGGTCTGATGTGTCAGATGGGAGGCTGATCTCTACACTAAAGCTAAAATTAACCCTGCAAGCTCCCTACAAACTACCTAATTAACCCATTCACTGCTAGCCATAATACACGTGTGATGTGCAGCAGCACTTAGCGGCCTTCTAATTACCAAAAAGCAACGCCAAAGTCATATATGTCTGCTATTTCTGAACAAAGGGGATCCCAGAGAAGCATTTACAACCATTTGTGCCATAATTACACAAGCTGTTTGTAAATAATTTCAGTGAGAAACCTAAAATTGTGAAAAATTTTGCGTTTTTTTTAATTTGATTGCATTTGGCGGTGAAATGGTGGCATGAAATATACCAAAATGGGCCAAGATCAATACTTGATCCCTAATTAACCCCTTCACTGCTGGGCATAATACACGTGTGGTGCGCAGTCGCATTTAGCAGCCTTCTTATTAGTAAAAAGCAAATCCATATATGTCTGCTATTTATGAACAAAGGGGATCCCAGAGAAGCATTTACAACCATTTATGCTATAATTGCATAAGTTGTTTGTAAATAATTTCAGTGAGAAACCTAAAGTTTGTGAAAAGAATTGTGAAAAAGTGAACAATTTTTTTTATTTGATCGCATTTGGCGGTGAAATGGTGGCATGAAATATACCAAAATGGGCCTAGATCAATACTTTGGGATGTCTTCTAAAAAAAATATATACATGTCAAGGGATATTCAGGGATTCCTGAAAGATATCAGTGTCCCAATGTAACTAGCGCTAATTTTGAAAAAAAGTGGTTTGGAAATAGCAAAGTGCTACTTGTATTTATGGCCCTATAACTTGCAAAAAAAGCAAAGAACATGTAAACATTGGGTATTTCTAAACTCAGGACAAAATTTAGAAACTATTTAGCATATGTTTTTTTTGGTGGTTGTAGATGTGTAACAGATTTTGGGGGTCAAAGTTAGAAAAAGTGTGTTTTTTTCAATTTTTTCCTCATATTTTATAATTTTTTTATAGTAAATTATAAGATATGATGAAAATAATGGTATATTTTGAAAGTCCATTTAATGGCGAGAAAAACAATATATAATATGTGTGGGTACATTAAATGAGTAAGGGGAAAATTACAGCTAAACACAAACACAGCAGAAATGTAAAAATAGCCTTGGTCCCAAACGGACAGAAAATGGAAAAGTGCTGTGGTCATTAAGGGGTTAAAATTGCATGCTCTATCTGAATCACGAAAGAAAAAATTTGGTTTCAATGTACCTTTAAATAAATAATATAGGCAAATTATATCCACTATTTACTATTGTTATCAAATGTGCAAGTTCAATCAAACTTTTCCTTATTTTAACGAGCTAGAGATGTGATAAACTCCACTTTTGCCTTCATACTCACTTTTGCTTTATTCTAATACAAGTCATTAATATTATGAACACAAGAACAACAATGTGAGGCTGATACTGAGCTGAATAAGGCAAGAGATTGTTAGCTAAATATATATGACACACTCGATTGGCACGATGAATGTGCTCCGTTTCTGACCAGTAGTGCATTACGGATCAAGAGCTGATCCTAACATCAGGCCAGATTACAAGTGGAGCGATATTTAATGCTCCCGCTTGAGCGTTAACTGCATTAGAAGTTTTTTAAGCACATCAGGTTGCACTTGTATTAAAAGTTGAAAGTAAAAACCCGACGAGCAAAAAAAGCTTAACTTAGAATATCGCGCTCGCAATAACCTATTTCCCCATTGAAGTCAATGGAGCAAAAATAGTGGAAAAAAACCTAAATCCCTGCTCACGCACAAACACGATCGCATATTCTCAAGTGCGCTAATCTCACATGAAAATATTAATATTTCACATTCCAATGGTCTTTACATAGCAGAATATGTTCTATTTATTTATAAATACATATTTCTATATATATATATGATGTTTTGTGCACAAATATTTATCTAAATCTATATATATTATATTATATTATATATATATATATATATATATATATATATATATATATAAATATTTAAAAAATACTTATTCTGCTGTGTGCAGAACATAGTAAAGGGAAATATTTACAGTAAATACACAGTATAGCACGTTATTAAATATGAATATTGCAGAAATATCCTTACATGTTTTTATCTACTTGTTAGCAAAGGGCTCCAATGCACACACACACACACACACATATATATATTATGTATACATATGTACTTATGTGTTTATATGTAAGTAAATATATACACATAAAAAAACATAAATACATACATACACACATATATACATATACACATACACATTATATATATGTGTACATATAATATACATCTTTAGAAGGTATATGAATGTATCTCAATGTTAAAGGGACATTAAACCCAATTTTTTTATTTTATGATTTAGAAACAGCATGCAATGAATGTTAAACAACTTTCCAATTTACTTCTAATATCTAATATGCTTCATTCTCTTGATATTCTTTGTTGAAAAGCATATCTAAATAGGCTCAGTAGCTGCTGATTGGTGGCTGCACATAAATGCCTCTTGTAATTGGCCCATCTATGTGCATTGCTTTTTCTTCAACAGAGGATACCTGACGAATAAAGCAAATTAAATAATAGAAGTAAATCAGAATGTTGTTTAAAATTGTATTCTCTAAATGAATGATGAACAGAAATGTTTGTGTTTCATGTCCCTTTAAAGCCCTTTGCCTGCTTTTTTTCTAACACCTGTGACCTCATATCTTTGAGTCCTTATACATTTTTTGTGCAATACTTTTTTGAATAATTTTTATTAGATGGTGTTATTATGAGTGTAACGTTTACATGTATTTTTGATGTGTTTTGTGACACTTTGTTTTTTTCGCGAAACAGTTAACCAGAGCTCTGAGGTTGCGCTAATCCAAAGCGCGCTCAAGCGATCGTGTTTACTTTCAACTTGTAATACGAGCTGAAATCCTTACGCATGTTAACTACCACGATAAACCCCTTTTTACTTCTGTGTAACTGTTAATGCACCACTCATAATCTAGCCCATTGTGTTTTACCCCTTTGCGGTGGTTAAACACATAGGAACTGATCACAGTTTTTGCTAAATTTCCAGCCCATATCACGTTTTGAAAACCAGATAATGTCAGCATCGAGTTCGATCACAATCCTAAATTAGGCCTCAGCTGCAAAAATAGTTTTTCATAGATATTGCAATTAAAGCATGTTTTCCATTGTTAAAGGGATATTCCAGCCAAAATTGGAAACCACATGGATGCATTTCAGTATTGAACAGAAGCATTTTTGTAATATACATGTATTAGCAAAAATGCTTCTAATAAAAGCTATAACGGTTTTAAAAGAGTATTTACATATGCAACGTGCACCAGCATTTTAAACCCAGCACTGGCTCAGAGAGCCTTAGGTGCTTGTACCATCTGGTAATGATTCAATTTGTTAATTGCTGACATGATACAAGCCCCAGTGATGATCTGAACAGCTGTAGTATTTAAAATGTGGGTGCAGTGACAATATCTAGTTATACTTCACATGCACGTGCAAAGAAAAATGTTAGCACTAAAACAATGATAACGTTTTACTAAAAGCATTTTTGCTAATACATGTATATTGCAAATATATTTCTGTTCAAAGATGTAATTAATCTACGTGCATTTAAACTTTGACTGGAATGTCCCTTTAAGTTCTTGAAATCGGCATTAATAAACAAAATGTGAAAAAAGTGATACCAGATCGTAATACAAGATACAACAGAAAAAAAACTGTACCATGGATCTATAATGCAATAAAATATATATTTTTATTTTATCAAGTCCCTTTAGTTGTTAAATTCAACAACAGTCTAATATGACGCCTGAACAGTGGGATGTAATTGGTTTCTTATTGTCAGGGCCGGATTGGGCAGCCGGGATACCGGGAAAAATCCCGGTGGGCCGCTGGTCGGCAGCTCAGCTGGGCTGGCTGGCTGCTGTTCTGTAGAAATTATATTTTTGCTCGCTGATGCTACTTGCGATATTGCGGCCGGTAATCAACAATCCCTGTTACACTGTCTTAGTCCCCACTAAGGCTGCAGCACTGTCTAAAAGTAGAAGTTATTAAACTATATTTATTAAAGTTATACCTTCCTTAATTTAACCCCCTCTCCGCTGCGCTAACCTAAGATCTTACCGCAACACACCGCAAGTAACTCCTCTCTTCCTCACTTACTTTCATTAGCAATAGCAGCCATTCCAATACAATAAGCCAATTATATAGAGTGAATCATTCACTCTCAGACAGTGACTGAGTCTGTGTCTGTCACTCACACTGTCACACAGTCACAGGCTCAGTCTGTCAAAGTGTCTCTGAGTGCCAGGGCCAAACTGGGCCAGGGAGGACTAGTACTCTCTCAGCCTCAGGAATCAATTATATGCGGCCCGGGTCAGGTGGGGTGGGCCGGCTGCTTACGTGACGTCACGAGTCCTCACTTGTTCTCACCATCACGTGACAAATAGATAGTGGAAGTGGAGGGAGCCTCAGCCTGGGAGCGGCTGTGTCACAGAGTGAGTACTGTCTGTAACATTGCAGCAGGACATGTGGGGTAACGTGTGGGAGCAGCAACCAGCAGGGACTGAACTGAAGAGACAGCGGGAGTCGGACCGGTCACCGGCGGCAACTTGGACATTAGGCAGCAGCCAGCAGCAAAAAAAGCAGAGGCAGCCAGACAGTCATATTCGGTTCAAGAAGAAGAATAGTATAGATCAATACATCAGCGATCATGTATGTAGTATAATTTTTTTATTATTGTGAACAGTGAATAATGAATATGTGATTAATGATTATATGATCATATGTGAACAACAAGTTAGTGACTGTCGGTGAAGTAGTCCAGTAGAAAACAGTACTAGTACTGACCGTGACCGTTACCTAACTTCCCTGTACCACCACCAGCCAGGGCCAAATTGGGCCATAAGCCGGAGGGGGGCGGGGCTGAATTGGTGGGCGGGGCTGAGCAGGGGGAGATGGGCTGGGCCGGGCAATACAAATTTCCAGGGCCGGTCTGATTTCCCAGTCCGGCCCTGCTTATTGTGAAATCTTTGGGTTAATAGCCCCAGTTTTTGAGGGTATACAAGGAGTTATGTCTTTGACGTGTTACGTTTAAGATGTTGGAAAGCACTTGAATATCTTTGGATTACAAATATTAATTTAGAATTAAAATGCCTTCTTGAAGTAAAGGTAACATGTGAGTAAAGGGCAGGAAACAAAATCAGAGCTAGAGGTTTTATGAGGTGAGAAGGGATTGGGTCTAGAGAGCAAGAGGTAGTCAGAGAAGAATGGAGTTGACACCTCATTTTCTGTGACAGAGAATAATGATACTGGCTGTCATGTGATGGTTGTTGTTAGTGATAAAAAAAATAGATAATAAATGCCACAGAGGGATGGGGAATGACAAAAGTGCTACACCTTATTTATGTATTTATTTTAAAAAGCTGCTAAGGGGTATCAAACAAAAATGTACCACCCTAGCTAACCAGATTCTCAGCAGGTTATTATTCTATAAAGAGATCTTGTTCAAGTCCAACCTAAATATGTTCCTGAGAGCAAAATGTTCAAAAGTATAACCGAGTCCTTTCTTGTACAAATGGAACCCTCATGAATGATGCTGAAATTATGGTACATTTTGCAGATAAGGAATATTGACTGAAATACCACTTTCTATTCCCTCAAATACAGTCTATCACATATTTTTATTGGTCAGAAGTTTACATTTTAACTATTGTGAAGGGAACCATAAAATGTGAATGGGTCCTGGCAATTATTGTTATACACACTGAACCCAAATTGTTTCTTTCATGATTCAGATAGAGCATGCAATTTTAAGAAACTTTCTAATTTATTCCTATTATCAATTTTTCTTCATTCTCTTGCTATCTTTATTTAAAAAAAAAAGAATGTAAGTTTAGAAGCCGGCCCATTTTTGGTTCACAACCTGGGTTGTGCTTGCTGATAGGTGGCTAAATGTACACACCAATAAACATTTGGGTTCATTATCCCTTTAATATTCTTCTAATGGAAGAAAGTAATTCCTAAACTGCCCATGTTATCCTTGTGCAGAATGTAAGTGTATAATATTGTATGAAATATTATACCTGTGGACTAAAAAAGCTTTCTTCCCTGGGGAATTGAGTATGTTATTCCAAACTTTTGCAGGTAAAACATGTTATGAAATATGATCATAATAATCTCAGAATAATTCAACAGGAATTATCTGTTTAAAAAAAAAAGAATAAGGGGCCGATTTATCAAGCTCCGGATGGCCCGTGTTTCTAAAGACCGCTGCTCCATAACCTGTCCGCCTACTCTGAGGAGGTGGACAGACATCGCTGCAATTCAACCCTATCGAGTACGATCGGGTTGATTGACACCCCTTGCTGGCGACCAATCGAATCTGCAGGGGGCGGCGTTGCACCAACAGTTCACAAGAGCTGCTGGTGGAATGCTGAATGTGGAGAGCGTATTGCTCTCCACATTCAGCGAGGTCTGCCGGACCTGATCCGCAGTGTTGGATAAGGTCCGACAGACCTTTGTTAAATAGGGGCCTAAGAGTGTATGTTAATCCATAAAACTATATCCTTAATGTGTAGTTTTCCAAAATAAACACAAATCAAATACTGTAGCTTCTGGAAGATCAATTGTGTTGAGCAATAACTGCCTGGCATAAAATATTAATGAAAATTTCATAGAATGTTACTCTCAGCCTACAGCATTTGTATGATGTATTTCATAAGCTAGTTATCTTATGTTCCTCAAGAGACATTTTTTTATGCAAACAATGATTAACAGCATTATCTGTATCTGTCATCTTCTGGGATTTAAAGGGTATATTTCCATAATGACAACTGGCAGATCCTTTAACAGCCGTATGTTCTCAATACTGAATTTTTTGTTGATGAATAAATATTTTTGGTTCAAGAATCCCATGTGCTACAAACTAAAAGTAGAATAAAAAACATAATTTATGCTTACCTGATAAATTTATTTCTCTTGTAGTGTATCCAGTCCACGGATCATCCATTACTTATGGGATATTAACTCCTCCCCAACAGGAAGTGCAAGAGGATTCACCCAGCAGAGCTGCTATATAGCTCCTCCCCTAACTGCCATTACCAGTCATTCGACCGAAAACATGCAGAGAAAGGAAAACCATAGGGTACAGTGGTGACTGTAGTTTAATGGAAAAATTACCTGCCTTAAAGTGACAGGGCGGGCCGTGGACTGGATACACTACAAGAGAAATAAATTTATCAGGTAAGCATAAATTATGTTTTCTCTTGTTAAGTGTATCCAGTCCACGGATCATCCATTACTTATGGGATACCAATACCAAAGCTAAAGTACACGGATGATGGGAGGGACAGGCAGGCTCTTTATACGGAAGGAACCACTGCCTGAAGAACCTTTCTCCCAAAAACAGCCTCCGAAGAAACAAAAGTGTCAAATTTTTAAAATTTGGAAAAAGTATGAAGAGAAGACCAAGTTGCAGCCTTGCAAATCTGTTCAACAGAAGCCTCATTCTTAAAGGCCCAAGTGAAAGCCACAGCTCTAGTAGAATGTGCTGTAATTCTTTCAGGAGGCTGCTGTCCAGCAGTCTCATAGGCTAACCGTATTATGCTACGAAGCCAAAAGGAGAGAGAGGTAGCCGAAGCTTTTTGACCTCTCCTCTGACCAGAATAAACGACAAACAGGGAAGACGTTTGTCGAAAATCCTTAGTTGCCTGTAGATAAAATTTCAGGGCACAGACTACATCTAGATTGTGTAGCAGACGTTCCTTTTTCGAAGAAGGATTAGGACACAAAGATGTAACCACAATCTCTTGATTGATATTCCTGTTAGTGACCACCTTAGGTAGGAACCCAGGTTTAGTACGCAGAACTACCTTGTCTGAATGAAAAATCAGATAAGGAGAATCACAATGTAAGGCAGATAACTCAGAGACTCTTCGAGCCGAGGAAATCGCCATTAAAAACAGAACTTTCCAAGATAACAACTTGATATCAATGGAATGAAGGGGTTCAAACGGAACCCCCTGTAAAACATTAAGAACTAAGTTCAAACTCCATGGTGGAGCAGCAGTTTTAAACACAGGCTTGATCCTAGCTAAAGCCTGACAAAAAGCTTGAACGTCCGGAACTTCTGACAGACGTTTGTGTAAAAGAATGGACAGAGCTGAAATCTGTCCCTTTAAGGAACTAGCGGATAAACCCTTTTCTAAACCTTCTTGTAGAAAAGACAATATCCTCGGAATCCTAACCTTACTCCATGAGTAACTCTTGGATTCGCACCAATATAAGTATTTGCGCCATATCTTATGGTAAATCTTTCTGGTAACAGGCTTCCTAGCCTGTATTAAGGTATCAATAACTGACTCAGAAAAACCACGTTTTGATAAAATCAAGCGTTCAATTTCCAAGCAGTCAGCTTCAGAGAAATTAGATTTTGATGTTTGAAGGGACCCTGGATCAGAAGGTCCTGTTTCAGAGGTAGCGACCAAGGTGGACAGGATGACATGTCCACTAGATCTGCATACCAAGTCCTGCGTGGCCATGCAGGCGCTATTAGAATCACTGATGCTCTCTCCTGTTTGATTCTGGCAATCAATCGAGGGAAGCATCGGGAAGGGTGGAAACACATAAGCCATCCCGAAGGTCCAAGGTGCTGTCAAAAGTATCTATCAGAACCGCTCCCGGATCCCTGGATCTGGACCCGTAACGAGGAAGCTTGGCGTTCTGCCGAGACGCCATGAGATCTATCTCTGGTTTGCCCCAACGTCGAAGTATTTGGGCAAAGACCTCCGGATGAAGTTCCCACTCCCCCGGATGAAAAGTCTGACGACTTAAGAAATCCGCCTCCCAGTTCTCCACTCCCGGGATGTGGATTGCTGACAGGTGGCAAGAGTGAGACTCTGCCCAGCGAATTATCTTTGATACTTCCATCATTGCTAGGAGCTTCTTGTCCCTCCCTGATGGTTGATGTAAGCTACAGTCGTGATGTTGTCCGACTGAAACCTGATGAACCCCCGAGTTGTTAACTGGGGCCAAGCCAGAAGGGCATTGAGAACTGCTCTCAATTCCAGAATGTTTATTGGTAGGAGACTCTCCTCCTGATTCCAGTGTCCCTGAGCCTTCAGAGAATTCCAGACAGCGCCCCAACCTAGTAGGCTGGCATCTGTTGTTTACAATTGTCCAGTCCGGCCTGCTGAATGGCATCCCCTGGACAGATGTGGCAGAGAAAGCCACCATAGAAGAGAATTTCTGGTCTCTTGATCCAGATTCAGAGTAGGGGACAAGTCTGAGTAATCCCCATTCCACTGACTTAGCATGCACAATTGCAGCGGTCTGAGATGTAGACGTGCAAAGGGTACTATGTCCATTGCTGCTACCATTAAGCCGATCACCTCCATGCATTGAGCTACTGACGGGTGTTGAATGGAATGAAGGACACGGCATGCATTTTGAAGCTTTGTTAACCTGTCTTCTGTCAGGTAAATCTTCATTTCTACAGAATCTATAAGAGTCCCCAAGAAGGGAACTCTTGTGAGTGGAAAGAGAGAACTCTTCTTTTCGTTCACCTTCCATCCATGCGACCTTAGAAATGCAGTACTAACTCTGTATGAGACTTGGCAGTTTGAAAGCTTGAAGCTTGTATCAGAATGTCGTCTAGGTACGGAGCTACCGCAATTCCTCGCGGTCTTAGTACCGCCAGAAGAGCACCCAGAACCTTTGTGAAGATTCTCGGAGCCGTAGCCAATCCGAATGGAAGAGCTACAAACTGGTAATGCCTGTCTAGAAAGGCAAACCTTAGATACCGGTAATGATCTTTGTGAATCGGTATGTGAAGGTAAGCATCCTTTAAATCCACTGTGGTCATGTACTGACCCTTTTGGATCATGGGTAAAATTGTCCGAATAGTTTCCATTTTGAACGATGGAACTCTTAGGAATTTGTTTAGGATCTTTAAATCCAAGATTGGCCTGAAAGTTCCCTCTTTTTTGGGAACCACAAACAGATTTGAGTAAAACCCTTGTCCTTGTTCCGACCGCGGAACCCGGATGGATCACTCCCATTAATAAAAGATCTTGTACGCAGCGTAGAAACGCCTCTTTCTTTATTTGGTTTGTTGACAACCTTGACAGATGAAATCTCCCTCTTGGGGGAGGAGAATTTGAAGTCTAGAAGGTATCCCTGAGATATGATCTCTAACGCCCAGGGATCCTGGACATCTCTGGCCCAAGCCTGGGCGAAGAGAGAAAGTCTGCCCCCCACTAGATCCGTTCCCGGATCGGGGGCCCTCGATTCATGCTGTCTTAGGGGCAGCAGCAGGTTTCCTGGCCTGCTTGCCCTTGTTCCAGGACTGGTTAGGTCTCCAGCCTTGTCTGTAGCGAGCAACAGCTCCTTCCTGTTTTGGTGCAGAGGAAGTTGATGCTGCTCCTGCTTTGAAATTACGAAAGGAACGAAAATTAGACTGTCTAGCCTTAGGTTTGGCTCTGTCTTGAGGCAGGGCATGGCCTTTACCTCCTGTAATGTCAGTGATAATTTCTTTCAACCCGGGCCCGAATAAGGTCTGCCCTTTGAAAGGTATATTAAGCAATTTAGATTTAGAAGTAACGTCAGCTGACCAGGATTTTAGCCACAGTGCTCTGCGTGCCTGAATGGCGAATCCGGAATTCTTAGCCGTAAGTTTAGTTAAATGTACTACGGCATCTGAAATAAATGAGTTAGCTAACTTAAGGGCTTTAAGCTTGTGTGTAATCTCATCTAATGGAGCTGATTCAAGTGTCTCTTCCAGAGACTCAAACCAAAATGCTGCTGCAGCCGTGACAGGCGCAATGCATGCAAGAGGTTGCAATATAAAACCTTGTTGAACCAAACATTTTCTTAAGGTAACCCTCTAACTTTTTATCCATTGGATCTGAAAAGGCACAGCTATCCTCCACCGGGGATAGTGGTACGCTTAGCTAAAGTAGAAACTGCTCCCTCCACCTTAGGGACCGTTTGCCATAAGTCCCGTGTGGTGGCGTCTATTGGAAACATCTTTCTAAATATCGGAGGGGGTGAGAACGGCACACCGGGTCTATCCCACTCCTTAGTAACAATTTCAGTAAGTCTCTTAGGTATAGGAAAAACGTCAGTACTCGCCGGTAGCCTCACCGCAAAATATTTATCCAACCTACACATTTTCTCTGGTATTGCAACTGTGTTACAATCATTCAGAGCCGCTAACACCTCCCCTAGTAATACACGGAGGTTTCCAGCTTAAATTTAAAATTTGAAATATCTGAATCCAGTTTGTTTGGATCAGAACCGTCACCCGCAGTATTGAAGCTCTCCGTCCTCATGTTCTGCAAATTGTGACGCAGTGTCTGACATGGCCCTAATATTATCAGCGCACTCTGTTCTCACCCCAGAGTGATCACGCTTACCTCTTAGTTCTGGTAATTTAGCCAAAACTTCAGTCATAACAGTAGCCATATCCTGTAATGTGATTTGTAATGGCCGCCCAGATGTACTCGGCGCTACAATATCACGCACCTCCGAGCGGGAGATGCAGGTACTGACACGTGAGGCGAGTTAGTCGGCATAACTCTCCCCTCGTTGTTTGGTGAAATATGTTCAATTTGTACAGATTGACTTTTATTTAAAGTAGCATCAATACAGTTAGTACATAAATTTCTATTGGGCTCCACTTTGGCTTTAGCACATATAGCACAGATATCTTCCTCTGAATCAGACATGTTTAACACACTAGCAAATAAACTAGCAACTTGGAATACTTTTCAAGTAATTTACTATAATATGAAAACGTACTGTGCCTATAAGAAGCACAGAAAAAGTTATGACAGTTGAAAATTAATAAACTGAAAAGTTATAGCATCAAATCTTTGTAAAAAACACAATTTTAGCAAAGGATTGCTCCCATTAGCAAAGGATAACTAACCCTGATAGCAGAAAAAAAAAAAAAAAATACAGAAATAAACGTTTTTTTATCACAGTCAACTACAATCTCACAGCTCTGCTGTGAGTGATTACCTCCCTCAAAACAAGTTTTGAAGACCCCTGAGTTCTGTAGAGATGAACCGGATCATGCAGGGAAGACAATAAACTTCTGACCTGAATTTTTTGATGCGTAGCAAAAGCACCAAAAAAGGTCCCTCCCCCTCACACATAACAGTGAGAGAGATCAGTAAACTGTCATAAATTAAATAAAACGACTGCCAAGTGGAAAAAAATAGTGCCCAAAATATTTTTTCACCCCAGTACCTCAGAAAATTAAACGATTTTACATGCCAGCAAAAAAACGTTTAACATTAATAAATTGAGTGTTATTAAAAAGCCTGTTGCTAGTCCCTGCAAATTAGGCTAAAGTTTTATGCATACAGTATAATTCCAGTGAAGTGCCATTCCCCCAGAATACTGAAGTGTAAAATATACATACATGACAGCCTGATACCAGTTGCTGCTACTGCATTTAAGGCTGAGTTTACATTATATCGGTATGGCAGAATTTTCTCATCAATTCCATTGTCAGAAAATAATAAGCTGCTACATACCTCTTTGCAGATTAATCTGCCCGCTGTCCCCCTGATCTGAAGTTTACCTCTCCTCAGATGGCCGAGAAACAGCAATATGATCTTAACTACTCGGCTAAAATCATAGAAAAACTCAGGTAGATTCTTCTTCAAATCTACCAGAGAAAGGAATAACACACTCCGGTGCTATTATAAAATAACAAACTTTTGATTGAAGGTATGAAACTAAGTATAATCACCACAGTCCTCTCACACATCCTATCTATTCGTTGGGTGCAAGAGAATGACTGGTAATGGCAGTTAGGGGAGGAGCTATATAGCAGCTCTGCTGGGTGAATCCTCTTGCACTTCCTGTTGGGGAGGAGTTAATATCCCATAAGTAATGGATGATCCGTGGACTGGATACACTTAACAAGAGAAAATAAGTTTGAAGCGGAGCACAAAATATAATAATAGACTGACATTTATTAGTATAAGTTAAAAAATTAGGAAACACATATGCTCTGACAACCCCTTTATTCATTCCATATGTGTTTCCTATTTTTTTAAACTATACTAATAAATGTCAGTTTTATTATATTTTGTGCTCCACTTCAAACTTATTTTTCATTCTGGTTATTCACTGACCTACTGAAGCATAGAGAACAAAAAATTGGGTAAATCCCTAAGTGCCCAATCTCTGAGCTGTCTAGGAGCTGCAGAGTGGTGCCCCGCAGGACGCTGTACTTTAAGATCTATTGCCCCTATCATCCTGGAAGTCATCTGAAGAGGGAGTCTGAGGAGTACCTGTGTTGTCCAGCTTTTTCCGGAGGAAAGTGGATGCCCACTTGCACGGAGTGGATCCCCAGTGAGGTGGTCTCCTCCTCCCCAGGACAGGACGGCTATTCCTTTTCGAGGACAGAGTGAGAGCAGCTACTCCAGATACAACCGCATTGGATATGGAGAAAGCTTGAGTATGCATCATCAGTGACATCAGAAGAGGGAGGATACTAGAGAAACACGCTCGATTCCTGGGACCCAGCACATTTGTTTGTTTGGCAAAAACCAAGAGGATCGTTAGCAAACATATCCCTCCTCCTGTGGACCTGATGCACAAGCTTTCTCAGCATTTGGGGTAAGTTGTTTTACTCACTTTCTTGCATCATCTTCCTGTGCCTTTGGACAGTATTCATCATTGACGACACTACTATGTTATTTACGGCACTATTATGACATTTGATTTGTATCATACATAATTGTGAACAAACATCTATACTGGGCACCCTCCTTATAGGGACATTTGGGTATACTAGGATATACAATCCTTCACGGAGACACTGTGTTACAAGAGGAACTCTTGCTTTATTGTTTACGGAGACAAACTAAAAGTAAACCATGAGCAGTATGTTATTCCCCCATTAATAATAAAAAAAATGCAATTATGAATTAAACATATTAAGTTGTGGTTATTCCTCATTAATAATGTGTTAAGTATTTAAAGTCTTACACCGAGATTACGAGTTTGGCGTTAGGCTTAAAAAGCAGCGTTGAGAAGTCCCAACGCTGCTTTTTACCTAACGCTGGTATTACGAGTCTGACAGGTACAGGCTCACCGCTCACTTTTCTTCCGCGACTCGAGGCTACCGCAAATCCCCTTACATAAATTGCGTATCCTATCTTTTTAATGGGATTTGCCTAACGCTGGTATTACGAGTCTTGGAAGAAGTGACCCTCTCCTGTCAAGACTTTGACCGCATTTAAAAGTCAGAAGTTAAGAGTTTTATGGGCTAACGCCAGAACATAAAACTCTTAACTAAAGTGCTACAATGTACACTAACACCCATAAACTACCTATTAACCCCTAAACTGAGGCCCCCCCCACATCGCAAACACTAAAATAATTTTTTTTATCCCTTAATCTGCTGACCGGACATCGCCGCCACCTACATTATACCTATGAACCCCTAATCTGCTGCCCCTAACATCGCCGACACCTACTTACATTTATTAACCCCTAATCTGCCACCCCCCAACGTCGCGGCCACCTACCTACAATTATTAACCCCTAATCTGCCGACCGGACATCGCCTCCACTTTAATAAATGTATTAACCCCTAAAACCCGCCGCAATCCCGCCTCGCAAACACTAGTTAAATTTTATTAACCCCTAATCCTGCCGTCCCTAACATCGCCGACACCTACTTACATTTATTAACCCCTAATCTCTGCCACCCCCAACATTGCTGCTACTATATTACAGTTATTAACCCCTAAACCTAAGTTTAAACCTAACCCTAACCCCCCTAACTTAAATATAATTTAAATTAAACGAAATACATTTAACATAATTAAATAAATTAATCCTATTTAAAACTAAATACTTACCTATAAAGAAACCTTAAGCTAGCTACAATATAACTAATAGTTACATTGTAGCTAGCTTAGGGTTTATATTTATTTTATAGGCAACCTTGTATTTATTTTAACTAGGTAGAATAGTTATTAAATAGTTATTAACTATTTAATAACTACCTAGCTAAAATAAGTACAAAATTACCTGTAAAATAAATCCTAACCTAAGTTTACAATTACACCTAACACTACACTATCATTAAATTAATTACCTAAACTACCTACAAGTAATTACAATTAAATTCAATAAACTAAATTACGGAAAAAAAAAACCCACTAAATTACAGAAAATAAAAAAAGAATTGCAAGAATTTTAAACTAATTACACCTACTCTAATCCCCCTAATAAAATTTAAAAAAAAATAATAATAATAAAATTTCCCTACCCTATACTAAATTACAAATAGCCCTTAAAAGGCCTTTTGCTGGGGCATTGCCCCAAAGTAATCAGCTCTTTTACTGTAAAAGAAAAATACAATACCCCCCAACATTAAAACCCACCACCCACACACCCCTACTCTAAAACCCACCCAATCCCCCCTTAAAAAACCTAACACAAACCCCCTGAAGATCACCCTACCTTGAGCCGTCTTCACCCAGCCGGGCACAAGTGGTCCTCCATACGGCAGAAGTCTTCATCCGATCGGGGCAGAAGAGGTCCTCCAGACGGCAGAAGGCTTCATCCAAACGGGCAACTTCTATCTTCATCCTTCCGGAGCGGAGCGGAGCCATCTTCAATCCAGCCGACGCGGAGCCATCCTCTTCAAACGACGTTCTAACGAAGAATGAAGGTTCCTTTAAATGACGTCATCCAAGATGGCGTCCTTGAATTCCGATTGGCTGATAGGATTCTATCAGCCAATCGGAATTAAGGTAGGAAAAATCTATTTGCTGATGCAATCAGCCAATAGGATTGAAGTTCAATCCTATTGGCTGATCCAATCAGCCAATAGGATTGAGCTCGCATTCTATTGGCTGATTGGAACAACCAATAGAATGCAAGCTCAATTCTATTGGCTGATTGCATCAGCCAATAGGATTTTTCCTACCTTAATTCCGATTGGCTGATAGAATCCTATCAGCCAATCGGAATTCAAGGGACGCCATCTTGGATGACATCATTTAAAGGAACCTTCATTCTTCGTTAGGATGTCGTTTGAAGAGGATGGCTCCACGTCGGCTGGATTGAAGATGGCTCCGCTCCGGAAGGATGAAGATAGAAGATGCCACTTGGATGAAGCCTTCTGCCATCTGGAGGACCTCTACTGCCCGATCCTGATGAAGACTTCTGCCGTATGGAGGACCACTTGTGCCCGGCTGGTGAAGACGGCTCAAGGTAGGGTGATCGTCAGGGGGGTTAGTGTTAGTTTTTTTTTTTTAAGGGGGGATTGGGTGGGTTTTTAGAGTAGGGGTGTGTGGATGGTGGGTTTTAATATTGGGGGGTATTGTATTTTTTCTTTACAGGTAAAAGAGCTGATTACTTTGGGGCAATGCCCAGCAAAAGGCCCTTTTAAGGGATATTTGTAATTTAGTATAGGGTTAGGGAAATTTTATTATTTTGGGGGGGCTTTTTTATTTTATTAGGGGGATTAGAGTAGGTGTAGGTTAGTTTTAAAATTCTTGTAATTCTTTTTTAATTTTCTGTAATTTAGTGGGGGTTTTTTCGTAATTTAGTTTATTGAAATTAATTGTAATTAATTGTAGGTAGTTTAGGTAATTTATTTAATGATAGTATAGTGTTAGGTGTAATTGTAACTTAGGTTAGGATTTATTTTACAGGTTAATGTTGTACTTATTTTCGCTAGGTAGTTATTAAATAGTTAATAACTAATAACTATTTTACCTAGTTAAATACAAAGTTGCCTGTAAAATAAATATAAATCCTAAGGTAGCTACAATGTAACTATTAGTCATATTGTAGCTAGCTTTGGGTTTAATTTTATAGGTATTTAGTTTTAAATAGGATTAATTTATTTAATTATGTTAAATGTATTTCGTTTAATTTAAATTATATTTAAGTTGGGGGGTTAGGGTTAGGTTTAGACTTAGGTTTAAGGTTTAAAACTTTAATATAGTAACGGCGACGTTGGGGGTGGCAGATTAGGGGGTTAATAAATGTAAGTAGGTGTCGGCGATGTTAGGGATGGCAGATTAGGGGTTAATAAATGTAACTATTGGTTTGCGAGGCGGGAGTGCGGCAGTTTAGGGGTTAAATACATTTATTAAAGTGGCGGCGATGTCCGGTCGGCAGATTAGGGGTTAATAGATGTAGGTAGGTGGGGGCGGCAGATTAGGGGTTTATAAGTATAATGTAGGTGGCAGCGATGTTGGGGGCAGTAGATTAGGGGTTCATAGGTATAATGTAGGTGGCGGCGGTGTCCGGAGCGGCAGATTAGGGTTAATAATATAATGTAGGTGTCAGCGATAGCGGGGGGGCGGCAGATTAGGGGTTAATAAGTGTAAGATTAGGGGTGTTTAGACTCGGGGTTTCATGTTAGGGTGTTAGGTGTAGACATATTTTTTATTTTCCCCTAGGAAACAATGGGGCTGCGTTAGAAGCTGGACTCTGTTTTTTGCAGGTGTTAGGTTTTTTCCAGCCAGCTCAGCCCCATTGTTTCCTAAGGGGAAATAGTGCATGAGCACGTTTAGCCAGCTTACCGCTACCGTAAGCAACGCTGTTATTGAGGTGAGATGTGGAGCTAAATTCTGCTCTACGCTCACCTTTTTGCGGCTAACGCCGGGTTTAAAAAAACCTGGAATACCAGTGTTGGCTTAAGGTAGCGTTAGAAAAAAAAGCCTCGTTAGCAACGCACCCCTGTTAACGCCAAACTCGTAATCTAGGCGCTTGATTTTTTTGGGGATGATGCAAGGATGTAATACAATTTATCTTGGATTTTACTATATCTCCGAAATTCAAAATAGTTTCCTTTTTGGGCCTCAAAATAATAAAAAAAAAATGTGGCAGACACATTGTTATAGATCTTTCTTGACTTGCAGATTTGTCGCTTAGGTTATTTATTGTGAAATATATTTATTAAAGGGACAGTAAAGTCAAAATTAAACTTTCATGATTCAGATACAGCATGTAATATTGCCCCCTTAACCCAAATTAATGTAGATCTATGTCATGCAGTATGAAGCCCATCGTACTGCATAATGTCGATATACATCATTGCAGCTTCATGAAGCTTCAGTAGTCTCGACTGTCAAGTGGAGAGCCAAAAGCTTCTGCTCCTGAGCTGCAGGTATCTGTCTTCATATGGTAAAGGAGCACTAAAGGGGCTCCAGGGATTGGCCTTCATTATTATTTTCTGATGTAGCTATTATAAACATGACATATCAAAGAAAGTTGTGTTTATTATTTCTACCCTCGAGCACTCCTTACAGGACAGAGTTGTGAGTATTTCCCTGCCTAGGTAAGACCATTGCTCAAAACTGATTCACCTCAAATGAGTAAAACCTTAGATGGCTTATATCTGGCTTGTTAGTGACAAATGAGGGCTGGAGTTGATCTTTACTGATTTGAGCAGAGAAAGTGGATTACTGTGACCAAGTGTCACAGAGACAAGTGGCAGATAAATGTGCTACAGTGGAAATAGGTCAAGTGCATCATTCTGAAGTGTGCCGCAGTAAAACGAGACAGATAAACTGTGTATGAAACAGTCATTAAAAATAGTAAGATTGTACCATAAATATTACTTTCCTCATCATTCAGAAAATAAGTTTATTTTCCTCTATTTTAATGTAAGAAGCTCAGTACTTGCATTTAATTGTTCATTTCAATGGACTATATGGGACCGATTTTAACAATGTGTGGGCGAACATCGATAAATGCTGACAGAATACACTGTCGCATTTATCATTGCACAAGCATTTCTAGTGAAATGCTTGTGCAATGTTGCCCCCTGCACATTCGCGGCCAATCGGCCGCTAGCAGGGGGGTGTCCAATGAACCCGATGGTATCCGATCGAGCTGATTGCTCTCCGCCGCCTCAGGTGGCAGACGAGTTAGCTTCTTAACTCCTGTTTCTGGCGAGCCTGAAGGCTCACACGGAAAAAGGTTGCATCCGGGCCTTAATAAATCGGCCCCTATATTTGTGTTTAATTTGTTTGTTATTCTCTTTGGTAATATTGCAAAATATTACATTCTGGAAAAACATAACACACATATCAGATTTCTTTATATTTATTTAACATATCTGTTACAAAGCTTGTTGAAATCAAGTAATACACATGAATTTTATTTTGCTCATGTAAAAGATCAATAATATTTGTGCTACAGTTGGGGTACATAGAAATCAAATGAATACCTACAGGGGTACTTGCTACAAAAAGGTTGAGAAACACTGGTCTAGGCTGTTATATTTTAGTTTTATTATTATATTATAGTTTACCAGATAAAAATTGTATACAAACATATTTGTTACTGCTTTTATCTTCTCCTTTTTTCACTTACTGAGCTAGCAAACATTATCCCTCCATGTTTTGTGTTTCCTTCTGTTTGAGAAAATATCCACAAAGAGGACTCAACAGTTAACTCACCCACACTGGTACTGACTGAGGTCAGTTCAGCCTTAGATATCATTTATGCCATGTGAGTTTACTGCTTGTTTTCTGTCTTTGTTTATCACATTTCAACATTGTGCTGCACAATAAGGTTTTTGTGTTTATCATTTTTATCTCTATGAGGGAATAACCACAAGTTCAGCTTTATTTAAACCCACATCACCACAGAGGCCGGAATCAGCACTTAAACGTACATTAATCTCAAAACTTTCTTTCATGCATATAAAGAATAGAAATAAAATGTTAAATGTTGTTTGCATGAAAGAAGGTTACATTGATATTTAAAGTAACAGGAAGTGTATTTTTGCTCACCACTCATTCCAGGACTAGATTGTTCACTGGGTAATAAGGACAATTCCCACAGTTTTGTTGGTGGACAGTGCCCCCTAGGCCCCAGCACAATAATAAAAATTAGTTTAATTTTTTATTAAAGACACATGAAACCCAATTTTTTCTCTTTCATGGTTCAAATAGAGAATACAATTTTAAGAAACTTTCCAGTTTATTTCTATTACCAAATTTGTTTCATTCTCTCAATATCCTTTGTTAAAGAAGCAGCAATACAGGGATCAGCTGAACACATCAGGTCAGGCAATGACAGGAAGCATATATGTTCAGCCACCAATCAGCAGGAATCTCCCAGTAGTGCATTGCTGCTCCTGAGCACAGCTATGTATGCTTTTCAACAAAAAATACCAAGAGAACAAAGCAAATTAGATAATGGAAGTAAATAAAAAAAAGCTGTTTAAAAATCATGAAAGAAAGATTTTGGGTTTCATGTCACTTTAAAATTAGCTTTAATACATTTAAATATAGCATATATGCAGGGCTTTAAAGGGACATTTAAACATCTTGAGATTGTTCTATAAAATGCTTAATCATGCGTAGTAAAAAAAAAAAATGCAATATACTCTCATTATGGCCTTATTTACAAGTGGTGCACTGTTTTTTCTTTTTGTGGTTGAGTACTAGCTGCGCTCAACTTTAAAAATTAGCGTACCCGGCAGGTTATTGCTGGTATAACGAGGTGTCCTGCCCCCTTCTCAACCAATCGGAAACAGCTTTCCCGTGTTTGACTGGTACCTATGATCTAAGGCTACGGCCGAAACATGTTAGACTTTTTTGCTGCTTGAAGCTGTGTTATATAGGTTTCACCTATCCTTTTAAATTTTTGCTGAATAAAAATGGACTTTTATACGAAGATTTGTGCTTGCAGATTCTCTCTTTTTAACTTTCTTATATATATATATATATATATATATATATATATATATATATATATATATATATATACATATACATATACATATACATACAGAGAGAAATGCACTCACAGGAACGAACAGCCAGCTCAATACCTTTGTTAGCCTGTTCTATGGCGATTTAACACCTGGGTGCAATTTCTTTTTAGCCCAGTAATAGCTTGTGAATTCTCTCCATGCTGGCAAGATTTTGATCATCTTCACCCCTAAAACTTTACATTTTTTTCAATATTTAAACAACTAACATTCTTTAAAAAATTACATGTGCATTAAATTCTCAGGTTAATATTTACATTGAATATATCCTTTTAGCTAGCATTTATTTAGTGCATAATGTCCCCTTTAATTCTTCAAAACTTGTGTAGCTTTATTGAAATAGACAATAAAGACTTAAGCGCTGTTGAGGATAATGTAGCTCATGTGAATATATTGATATTCTCGCTATTGGAATATTTTTCTGTTCTATATTTTCCAGGTACTGGAAATTGATTTAGTAATTACTTTTTTTTTTAACACCACTAACATTGTGGGACTTTATTAGCAATTAAGTTACGCAAGTGAATGATGAACTAATTTGGCTTGTGTAAATTGATCGATTGGGGCTATTTATTGCTCTTCATTGATTTTTTTCTCATGTCTATTGATGTGTGATACAACTTTACTGTATCTACACTTTATAGAGGAAGAAATGAGGATTCATTTTATATAAAGACATTATATTTCAGGTTTGCCCGGCTCTCAGCACATCATTTAAGGGTGATACTAAAACTGACTTTAAAATATTAGATTCCTCATCCCTGAAGTGTTCACCTACTGTATCGTTTTGATTTCTGTAACATATATATGAACAAGATTGTGTTATGGTGAAAATTACTTGGCTGTAATTTCTGCCTTCAATTACAAGGATATGAAACCCAAACTTTTTTTTTCATGATTCAGAGAGAGAGCATCATTTTTTTTAACAGCTTTCCAATTTACCTCTATTATCAGATTGTCTTTGTTGTCTCTGTATCTGTTGTTTAAAAGCAAGGGTTGTACGCTCAGGAGTGTGCATGAGTTTGGAGCACTATGTGGCAGCTGTTCTGCAAGAAATGTATCCATTGGCAAGAGCACTAGAGGGCATCACTATTCCTGCCATGTAGTGTTCCAATATGGAAATTAGGGGGTCAATCCGATAAAAATCGTCGCCCGCAAAAGCTGGCGACGCCAATATTTGCGCGGGTTTGGTATCCTATATACGGCGTAACCTAGAAGTTACGCGCGTATATTTCTGCCATCGCCCGTAGTTTTTTGGGCCATAGGCAGGTATACCAAACCCACGCAGTTTGGTATCCAATATACATGTGTAAGGGACTTACGTGGCGAAAATTGAGAAATCTTACTCCATTTTCACCTCGCCACAAAAAGCAGCCGTAAGAAGCCTTACGCTGACTATTGGAGCCCCATAACTCTCTAAACTAGCTGCTAAATAAAACCTAACACCTAACGCATGCGCAATGTCTATCTACCTGTCAAGCGCGATCCCCCGCCGCAATCCCTAATAAAGTATTTAACCCCTAAACCGCCGCCATCTACATAAACTAACCACCTACTGTGAGCCCCTAAAACCGCCACCCATCTAACTGATCTATCCCCTAATGTGAACCCCTTACAAACCGCCGCCATCTACCTTATCTATCCCCCTAATCTGACCCCTTACACCGCCCGCCACCTATATAAAAATTATTAACCCATAATCTAATCCCCCTATACCGCCGCCCAGCTATATTAATATTATTAACCCCTAATCTAATCCCCCTAAAATAATTATCTCTATTACCAGCCCTTAAAAGGGCCTTTTGCGGGGCTTTGCCCAAAGTAAACAGCTCTTTTGCCCTATAACCTGCCCCTCCCTACACCGCCGCCACCTATATTAATGGTATTAACCCCTAATGTAAGCCCCTTACACCGCCGCCATCTATATTAAAATTATTAACCCCTAATTTAATCTACCTACCCCACCGCCAGCTATATTATCTATATTAACCCTAAGTATATTATAGTTAATATAGTTATTACATTATATATATTAACTATATTAACCCTAATTATATTAGGGTTAATATAGTTAATATAGTTACTATAGTATTTATATTAACTATATTAACTCTATCTAACCCTAACACCCCTAACTAAATTCTTATTAAATAAATCTAATTCATATTATAAACTAAAATATTCCTATTTAAATCTAAATACTTACCTATAAAATAAACCCTAAGATAGCTACAATATAATTAATAATTACATTGTAGCTATGTTAGGGTTTATATTTATTTTACAGGTAAATTGTTAATTACTTTAAACTAGGTATAATAGCTATTAAATAGTTATGAACTATTTAAGAGCTACCTAGTTAAAATAATTACCCAATTACCTGTAAAATAAATCCTAACCTAAGTTACAAATACACCTACACTATCAATAAATTAAATAAACTACAAATATCTATCTAAAAATACAATTAAATAAACTAAACTAAATTACAAAAAAAACCCCACTAAATTACAAAAAATAAAAAAAAATTACAAGATTTTTAAGCTAATTACACCTATTCTAAGCCCCCTAATAAAATAATAAAGCCCCCCCAAAATAAAAAAATTTCCCTACCCTATTCTAAATTAAAAAAAGTTCAAAGCTCTTTTACCTTACCAGCCCTTAAAAGGGCCTTTTGTGGGGGCATGCCCCAAAGAAAACTGCTCTTTTGCCTGAAAAAAAAACACACAATACCACCCCCCAACATTACAACCCACCACCCACATACCTCTAATCTAACTCAAACCCCCCTTAAATAACCTAACACTACCCCCCTGAAGATCTCCCTACCTTGTCTTCACCACTCCCTCATCCGATCCAGGCGATGTCTATCCAAGCGGCAGCAAAGTCCTTCTTCCATCGGGCAGAATCTTCCATCAAGCGGCATCTTGAATCTTCTCTCCACCGAGGCGGAGCATCCATCCCGGCCGACGACTGAACGTCGAATGAGGTACCTTTAAATGACGTCATCCAAGATGGCGTCCGTCGAATTCCGATTGGCTGATAGGATTCTATCAGCCAATCGGAATTAAGGTAGAAAAATCTGATTGGCTGATTGAATCAGCCAATCAGATTCAAGTTCAATCCGATTGGCTGAACCAATCAGCCAATCAGATTGAGCTCGCGTTCTATTGGCTGTTCCGATTCATCCAATAAAATGCGAGCTCAATCTGATTGGCTGATTGGTTCAGCCAATCGGATTGAACTTGAATCTGATTGGCTGATTCAATCAGCCAATCAGATTTTTCTACCTTAATTCCAATTGGCTGATAGAATCCTATCAGCCAATCGGAATTCGACGGACGCCATCTTGGATGACGTCATTTAAAGGTACCTCATTCGTCGTTCAGTCGTCGGCCGGGATGGATGCTCCGCGTCTGTGGAGAGAAGATTCAAGATGCCGCTTGATGGAAGATTCTGCCCGATGGAAGAAGACTTTGCTGCTGCTTGGATAAAGACATCGTTGGGATGAAGACCTCTTCTTTACCGCTTGGATAGACATCGCCCGGATCGGATGAGGAGTTCGGCCCGGTGGTGAAGACAAGGTAGGGAGATCTTCAGGGGGGTAGTGTTAGGTTTATTTAAGGGGGGTTTGGGTTAGATTAGGGGTATGTGGGTGGTGGGTTGTAATGTTGGGGGGTGGTATTGTGTTTTTTTTTTTCAGGCAAAAGAGCAGTTTTCTTTGGGGCATGCCCCACAAAAGGCCCTTTTAAGGGCTGGTAAGGTAAAAGAGCTTTGAACTTTTTTTAATTTAGAATAGGGTAGGGAAATTTTTTTATTTTGGGGGGCTTTATTATTTTATTAGGGGGCTTAGAATAAGTGTAATTAGCTTAACAATCTTGTAATCTTTTTTTTATTTTTTGTAATTTAATGTTTTTTTTTGTAATTTAGTTTAGTTTATTTAATTGTATTTTTAGATAGATATTTGTAGTTTATTTAATTTATTGATAGTGTAGGTGTATTTGTAACTTAGGTTAGGATTTATTTTACAGGTAATTGGGTAATTATTTTAACTAGGTAGCTATTAAATAGTTCATAACTATTTAATAGCTATTATACCTAGTTAAAATAATTAACAATTTACCTGTAAAATAAATATAAACCCTAACATAGCTACAATGTAATTATTAATTATATTGTAGCTATCTTAGGGTTTATTTTTATAGGTAAGTATTTAGATTTAAATAGGAATATTTTAATTAATAATATTAATATAAGATTTATTTTAATAAGAGTTTAGTTAGGGATGTTAGAGTTAGATAGGGTTATTATACTTTATATATATATATAAATATATATATATATATATATATATATATATATATATATATATAATAAAGATATTAACTATATTAACCCTAATATAATTAGGGTTAATATAGTTAATATAGCTGGCGGCGGTGTAGGGGGATTAGATTAGGGGTTAATACATTTATTATAGGTGGCCGCGGTGTAGGGGGATGTAGATTGTAGGCAAAAGAGCAGTTTACTTTGTGACAAAGCCCCGCCAAAAGCCCTTTTAAGGGCTGGCAAAAGAGCTGAATTCTTTGGGGCATGCCCCGCAAAAAGCCCTTTTAAGGGCTGGCAAAAGAGCTGTTACTTTGGGGCAATGCCACGCAAAAAGCCCTTTTCAGGGCTATTTGTAGGGTTAGACAGGTTTAGTGGTAGGGATAGTTTAGTATTTTAGGGGTTAAATAATTTAATATAGATGGCGGCGGGTTAGGGGGATTAGATTAGGGGTTAATAATTTTAAAATAGATAGCGGCGGGGTAGGGGCTCACTTTAGGGGGTTATAGATTTAATATAGCTGGCGGCGGTTTAGGGGTTAATAATTTTATTAGGTAGCGGCGGGCTCCGGGAGCGGCGGTTTAGGGGTTAATACATATTTTATTGTTAGGATAGTGAGGGGGGATAGCGGATAGAGGGTTAGACGTGTCGGGCTATGTTAGGGAGGCGTGTTAGACAGTGCGGGTGATTTAGACTTTAGTCAGGTTTTGTAGGCGCCGACAGTTTCTAACGTGCCGTAAGTCACTGGCGACGCCAGAAATTTGTAGATTTCTGGACATCGCTGGTTTATCAGACTTATGGCACATTAGCATCTGACGGCGCCGTATATGGGATAGCTCAAGTTGCGAGCTGAAACTGCGGGCGACGCGGGTTCCCTCGCTTGCGCCGCAAACTACGATCTATATCGGATCGCGCCCAAAGAGAGAAAAAAGTCAAAATATAAACTTTTATGATTCAGACAAGACATATCATTTTAAAAAAACTTTTCAACGTACTTCCAATTTGTTTTGTTCTTTTGGTATCCATTGTTAAAGGATAAACCTGGGTAGACTCAGGAGCAGCAATGCACTACTGGGAACTAGCTGAACACACCAGTTGAGTCAGTCACAAGGGGCCTATGTGTGTAGTCAACAATCACCAGTTAGTCCCCAGTAGTGTATCACTCCTTCTGAGCATTTGCTTTTCACAAAAAGGATACCAAGGGAACAAAACACATTTAATAAAAAAAAAAGTGAATTGGAATGTTGTTTAGAAATGCGGGCTCTATCCGAATCACAAAAGTTAAATTTTGACTTTATTGTCCTTTAAATGGAACATACTATTGCTAAAATAATATGTTCTAAAGAGTTAAAGGGATATACTACTGCAAAAATAAAAATAAAATGTATTTTATTATAACATTAATGCTTGTCCCTATGTGTACATATTTGCACTAGTATGCCCCTCTAAGGGAACTGCTATAAGTGAACTGCTATAATTATCTGACCCAATGGATGATGTGAATTAAGGCTGAAAGGCCTCCATTACATATGCAGCGTCGTTCGCAAAATCCTCCGACGCCAGATTTTACGCGATTTTGGTATTACATATACGGCGTAGCATATAAGTTACGCGCGTATATTTCACCCTTCGGACATATTTTTTTTAGCCATAGACTAACATAGAACAGCCGCACAATTTGGTATCCAATATACAGCGTAAGGACTTACACGCGCAGAATTCAGAAAATCTACTCCATTCTCATCTCGCAACATATTGCAGGCGCAGCAACCCTTGCACTGACTAAAAAAGCAACGTAACTCCCTGGAAGCCTTAACAAACACATACATTTAAGCAGAATCTAAAGGTTAAAGGGACAGTATACTATGATATTGGTTTTTTAAGGTTTATTTGTGTATTTGAAATAGTTTGAAGCCACAACATAATCAAATGGATTGAGCTTGTAGGTAATTTATCACATTGTGGACATATACTTGCTTATTTACTTTAAATTTCTTCTCAAAACAATTAACAATACTTGGAGGAGAGAACAATGGGAAATCATAATTGTATTACCTTCATCTCTTTAGAACTCACTGGAGTGTAATTTATTCTAATGCTAACACAGCTTGGCATTGATGCCAAAATATATAAAGGGACAGTCAAGGCCAAAGAAAACCTTCTTGTTTTAAAAAGGCATGTTATTTCAAACTACTTTCAGATTTAATTCTAACACTTTGTTCTCTTGGTATTCTTAGTTGAAAGCAAAACCTAGGATGGCTCATATGATAATTTCTAAGACCTTCTTGAAGGCTGCCTCTTTGCAATTGTGTCAAACCAATCACAGACACCACAACCTCTCACCTGCAGCCTTAAAACACCTGATAATGCCCACCCTATCAGTAACATCACTACTATATATACCAATGTGTCAATTTATATTGGATGTTAGATACATTGATTTACATCTTAGAAGTGAATATTACTATATGTACCCTTCATAAACAACTATTGTGGATGTGAGTTATAGTACAAGAATATGTCATAAACATGATAATATTATATTTTTTTTCCCCATTTCCACACAGGTCTTATTATATGTTTTAACAATATTAGTGTACTAAAACACACCTCACATGGATGTGGATGACAATTACGGTATATGGTAAATAACAGAGGACAAGATTTATGGTGAACTATAAGAATATTTATTTCTTTTTTGGCTTCATGGATGAGGGAGCTGAGGTGGCTGTAGTGGATTGCCTTGTTCTCCTGGTTTGAGAAGATTCTGATGTTTCTGCTGGTGTGCTGGCCACAGATGATAGGCTGGAGGCAGTGTCCTGCTGGTGTGTAAAGTGCTCAACCAACACACCCAAGAGTTGATTTTGTTCTCTCCATCTATTGTCCATTTGCATCTGCATATCAGCCAGAATTCACATCATCTGTGATTGGTTATGAACACTTGCACTTAACGATGCTGCCACATCCCTCTGTATCTCTATGCTACGTTGTTGTCTCCTCTCTTGGCTCCTGAAGAACCTCTCTTGGCTCCTGTGGAACCTCTCTTGGCTTCTTTGTCTGCTCTCGGAGCTTGTTATGAGCCTCCTCTGGAGTGCAATGTATTCCTCACCCAGGGGAGAATACAATGCATCCACAGGCTCTTGAGCAGCAGGGCTTCTAGTTACTTGAGGTGCAGGTTCAGCTGCATCTGATGTTTCTGGTGGGGCAGGTTCAGCTGCATCTGCTGGTGCTTGAACACTTTCTGCTATATTTTCATCTGCAGATGGTGGAGCTCGCCCAAGTGATGAGGATGGTGGAACTTGCCTAAGTGATGAGGATGGTGGAGCTCTCAGGGCTGATTGATGGTCCCACTGATGACCAGTCTGTGACCACTCAGCCAGTCCAGTTGGCACTTCTTGTGACATAGTCTGTGGGGAAAAGCCATGACTGCCCTGAGATTGAGTTGGGGGGGGGGGGGTAAATACATGGACCCTTTGTGGCTGTCTTGGCTCCCCCTCAAAGCCAAAAGAAGAATATTCCTCTGGCCAGGAATCTTGCCAGGGGTCATATGGCAATGGTGGTGGCATCACACCCGGTTCCTCAACTGAAGCCATCCAACCATGCTCATGCCTGGGAGCATACTGTTCATGTGGTTGCCTGAAGACTGGTGGTGGTGGTGGCGGCATGCCTGTGACTGGTGGTGGTGGTGGTGGCGGCATGCCTGTTTGTATCCTCGTGACAGGAGGTTCTGTGGAGGAGTCAAATGATGAGAGGGATTAGTACAGTCAGATATATGTTCATGTGGGCATACAATGTACATTGATACATGCTAGGACCTATACTGATTCTCATGTCAAACTCTATAACATGCATGTGCACATTGTGATTTGTTCTATGAGGGATTTTAATATGCACAGTATACAGGTATGTGTTTCATACAATAGTTATGTGTACATGTCAATGATGGAAAAAATGTGTTCTTTAAGTGACACTATGGTCACACAATTTACTTTAGCCTGATGTAGGCACAGAACCTGCTTTATTGAGCTAAAAGTATTGTGATGGCTATAGTGTCCATTTACTGAAAACTCTACATGTGGCTTGTGGCCTGTGTTACTCTGAGACATGTTAGTATTGCACTAATCCACCTCATATCATGAATTGCATTGTGTTAAGTAGCATTAATGTCAAATATAATTGTAGATGTTTTTGTTAGTAGGCCAAATACCATGCTCCTCATTGTGTACATGAATGTGTGCTATTAAAGGATGTTATATCTCAAATACATATAATACTGGTGTGTGGGATGTTACTCACCAGCATGATGTGCTGTGGTTGCAGCCCCTGAGTCACGAGCCCCTGGAAGTCCACGGACTGCTGTGATACTCAGGGACCTGCGTATCATCTCCTGCCAGGTGTTATACTCTATGTCCAGGGATGGAGCACCGCCTGTTCCCCTCTGGTGCATAGCTTCCTGCCCCATCTTTTCTTTGACCCGCCTCTTGCAGCCATTCCACCGCTTTTTCAAGCCCTCAACAGTCCGCCTCTGCGGGGCCACACTGTTGACGGCATCCTCTACCGCCAACCATGCCATTTTTCGCCTTTTGGCACTGCCTTTGCCCTTCTCCTGCCCGAAGAGGGCACTGTAATTGTCCATGATGGCCTGGACTAGGGCAACATTTTCATCAAATGAGAAGTTGGGACATCTCAGCCTCTCATCCTCCATGGACACCTGGCTTCCTCCCTGTGATGTCCCTGGTGTGGGTTCCTCCCTGTCCTCTCCCTCCTCCCCCCTTCTGTCCACATGTGCACCCTCTGTCCCTCTCCTAGATGTGCCTGGTCTCTGGGGCTCTCGAGCATCTCCCCTCCCATCATCCTTTCTAGCTCTCCCTCTCCCCACTCCACTTATTCCCTGACGAGGACCCCACTGCTCCTCCTGTCCTCTCCAATACTCCTCTCCCTGCAACTCCTCTCCCCTCCTCCCCTCCGCCCTACCTCTCCCTGCCATCCTCACACTAAATCACACTACACACACTCACACTCACTCCCAGTTCAATCACACACAATCACAACCAAACACTCAGCCTGTCACACTGTGAAATTCAAATAAAATGTGTGAGGTGTTAGAAAAAAAAAAAGTGTGGTGTATTTGTATATGTATGTATGCAAAATGTGTGTAAAAATATGTGTAAGTGTACAAGCTTAATCAAACAACAATGCGACCTAACTCCTCTGTTTGCACCTCTCTCTCTACTCTGACTAAACGTCCACTCCAGTGTAGTGTGCTGTAGCTCAAAGAACAATCCAAACACACTGAAGCGGCTGCGCATGGGTTTATATATGAATTTTGAATAGCGTAATTACGTGTCGCATTTTTATATGAATTTGCCGTTCATTTTTACGAGTGTTAGCCTAATTTGCATAAAACTACTCTTTATTGACACTTTCCGTGGACAAAATACTGGCGTAAGTTACTTGCGATGACTAAAATGTGTATTTGCGCACATTTCAGAAGAACGCCAATTTGTCCTACTTACGCCACTTTAGCATCTAACAGCACAGTATATGTAATACCCCGATGTGCAAGGTGAAATTACGGGCGGCGCGGGTTCCCACGCTTGCACCGAAACCTGCGCCGTATATTTGATCGCGCCCCAAGCCTTCAGGTTCTGAAAAAGAAGACAACCCAGCGCATATAACTTGCTATATTTCTCATGAGCTATGTAACAGTTAAAGTAATAGCTATGTAAGTTATGTATTTAAACTTTTTTTCAAAGCCACATCCTAGGGACTGTAAAGCTTGGATACACACATAACCCTGCCAAATGGGATTTCCCTGGCTATTTGATTATAATGTTAATAATAAAGCATTCTCAGATCATTCTCAGTGGGAGGGGAGTACTTTTTTTTCCCATAAACTAGATATTGATGTCAAGGTCTGGGCTTAGGAAGCTGAAATCACATGCTCTGTGATAGCAGGGAAGTCTTTGCTATTTTGCTAAGATTATTTTATACATTTGCACAGGGTTTAACAAATCCTGGGAGCCAGGGAGTTACAGTTTTAATTCTAGCCAGGAATGGTTGTAGACTATAAAATATGGGAGTGTAAATTATTGTCTTCTACCTACCTTAAAGGGACACATTTTTTCTTTCAGAATTTGGGTAGATGATGCAATTTTAAACAACTTTCCAATTTACTTCTATTATTTAATTTGCTTCATTCTCTTGTTATCCTTTGCTGAAAGATGTATCTAAGTAAGCTCAGGAGCAGCGAAGAACCTAGGTTCTCACTGATGATTGGTGGCTGCATATATATATATATATATATATATACATACAGATTGTAATTGGCTCACCCAGGTGTTCAGTTAGAAACCAGTAGTGTATTGCTGCTCGTTCAACAAATGATACAAAAAGTATGAAACAAAGTTGATAATAGAAGTAAATTAGAAAGTTGTTTAAAATTGTATTTACTATCTTAATCATGAAAGAACATTTTTGCGTTTAATATCCCTTTAATTTTGTTTAACCCCTTTATCCCTCCTTTAGCTGTCTCCTTACTTTAAGCAGAACTCCATACATGTAAAAAAGGGCATTGGCTTTCAAATGCAGACGAGCTGACACCACTAAGGTTTATGGGTGCTACAGTAACAAATGGGGCTGCAAAACTCCCCCTCAACTCCCCTGACATCACCTCTGCTTCTGGCTCCTAACTGTTTTGAATACTTTGCATATTTCGATATACAATTACAAAGTGTGTTTCTTGTTTTATTGCTGTCTCCTAAATTTAAATTTATGAATTAAAGAGACAGCGAATTAAAAAAAAGAATAGTAATAAAAAATAAACAATAAAACAACATTGAAACAGAGTAAGAAGTAATACTTACATTAGAAAAACGTAAGGGATGATGTCTCATAACAGTTGTATATCTGACTAAACCGTAACCACAATGCTTTTCATAGCCACATCTTTTTTATTGTATTTAAATTGTGTTTTATGGTTTTTAGATTTATTTAAATATATCTATTCATGCGCTGTCTCTTTAATTCATAAAATGGTTTTCATTTTTTATAAGATAGCTGCATTTATAGTTATATTTAACTATTTAATATAAGGTTGTTGTTGTTTTTTTATATTTTCTTCTCTGTTTATACCTATAAGCAGGGTTGGAAAAGTATCACTATTGTTTACTAGTCAGGGAATAAAATGTACTATTACTTGTTCACTCAATGTTAAAGGTAGGAAAAAAGTACAATTTTACTCGTCGGTTTTTCTGATATCTAGATTCCAGTGTCCTTTACCAGACTAAAGCTCTCACTGTTTTTCTTAAATTCCTAAATTTGAAACAAATTTACCATCCTCTGGCTTCTGCATTACAGATAAGGACAAACGTGCAACAAAATCCCAAATTCAATATTAGAATTGTGAATTACTTTCATTAAAGGGACACTGAACCCAATTTTTTTATTTCATGATTCAGGTAGAGCATGCAATTTTAAGCAACTTTCTAATTTACTCCTATTACCATTTTTTCTTTGTTCCCTTGGTATCTTTTTTAAAAAAAATAGGAATGTAAGCTTAGCCACCTATCAGCAAGCGCTACCCAGGTGCTGAACTAAAGATGGGCCGGCTCATAAGCTTATACATTCCTGCTTTTTCAAATAAAGATACCTTGAGAATGAAGAAAAATTAATAATAGGAAT
>NC_069503.1:809199368-809344368 GCF_027579735.1 Bombina bombina
CAAGTCTCCATATTAAACAGTTTTTTTTTTTTTCTGCACAGCTTTCTATAAAAAATAGTACATTATGAAATACTTTATTTTAGATGGAACAAAGAGACATTGCACAGTATCCCTTTAACAATAACTTATATATTTTTTTTCTTACTTGGAAGATGCAACATAAATTCCTTTTAAAGGGTATAATCCTTTTAAACTGAAGTTGGTCTCTTACATTGGCATTTTTTTTTTGTTAATCTGTAACAAAACAAAATCATCTAAAGTTGGTATAACTTGAAATTAATTGAACACACTTTTTTGGAATGTGCCTGTTTGGCAAATGGGTGACTCATACAATGTACTGAATGTGTGTCTATGTTCCTTTCTATTGTTTTCCTCTTTGTCATTCTACACAGAGCCTTTGTTCTTAAACCACCTTCTACAAATCTAAATACATGAGCCATTTTAAGAATGTGCTTAATTGAGTGGTGTGTGATGTAAATGAGTGAAAAGAAAGAGAATGCAAACAATTCTGACTAAAGAACATCTTGAGCATTTTAATGAATAATACATAAAATGCACAGCGGTAGTGAAGGCCTCATTCGTAATGCTTGCATAATAAGAAATTAGTACAACAAATATATATTTTAAAATAATACTATAATACCAAATCCTGAAAATTAATTATAAAGGGCAAGATTACAAGTGAGGCAAAATGGACTTTGCGCTAGTGCAACGGCGAATTCGCAAACCATTTTTCTTCTGCTGATATTACAAATCGGGAGAAATCGCCATTGCGCTAGTGCAATAGTCTTTTCCACTTTAATCCACTCAGCGTTTAGAGAGCTCTGGTAAAGTGTGTTCTGTAATAAAAAAAGTTGCACAAAACACAATAAAAATACACTACAAAGTACACCCATAAATTACACTATTAACCCCTAAACCACCATCCCCCCACATCGCAAACACTAAATAAAAGTATTAACCCCTAATCCGCCATCCTCCACATCACAATATATCTACATAAATCATTAACCCCTAAACCGCCATCCCCCCACAACACAAACTATCTAAATAAACTGTTAACCCCTAAATCTCCATCCCCACATCGCAAACTATCAAAATAAATTATTAAACCCTAAACTGCTATCCCCCCATAATGCAAACTATCTTAATAAACTGTTAACCCCAAGACTGCCATCCCCCACAACGCAAAGTAATAAACTAACAACTATACCCCATAACCTAACACCCTCAAACTTAACATCAATTAAAATACCCATAATTTAAATAAAAACTATACTAACTACCTTAAAAAAAAAAAAAAAACTTACATGTAAAATTAAATTAAAACCTAAGCTTACCCTAAAAAAACTAACATTACTAAAAACCTAACATTACTAAAAAAAAAATACCCTTTACAAAAAATAAAAAAAAACATTTACACAAAAAAACTACCAGTAAAAAAAATAACAAAAGCTACCCTTACAAAAAAATAACAAACGAAATTGCCAAAAATAAAAAAATCTATATTAATACCCCCCCAAAAAAAACCCGAAATAAAAAAAAAACCTATTCTACAAATAAACTACCAATAGCCCTTAAAAGGGCCTTTTATAGGGCATTACCCTAAAGTTAACAGCTATTTTGCATAAAATAAAACAATTACCACCAAACATTACAAAATGAAAATTACAAGGTATAAACATCCAATCCAATTGATAAAGGGCAACTCTAGCTATCATAACCCCAATAACTAAATATAAGAATCAAAAAGAATTTATGCCAAGAAAAGAAGGTAGTGTACTTAACAAAAATCTCTTCTTTGTGCTTTACATGGGAATTAGATAAAGACTAGGCCAAAGCCTCCTCTATAGTTCTTGCCATATGCTTGTATAACATAATATAGACCTCACATAACAGTATGGTTTAAAAAGTAACTGTAAATATTTCAGGGATAAATTCTCTGCCCAAAGTTATGACACTGCATCAAAGTTATGACACTGCATCAAAGTTATGACACCGCATCAAAGTTATGACACTGCATCAAAGTTATGACACCGCATCAAAGTTATGACACTGCATCAAAGTTATGACACTGCATCAAAGTTATGACACTGAATCAAAGTTATGACACCGCATCAAAGTTATGACACTGCATCAAAGTTATGACACCGCATCAAAGTTATGACACCGCATCAAAGTTATGACACTGCATCAAAGTTATGACACTGCATCAAAGTTATGACACCACCCTACTTTAATTTCTCCTATGTTGCCCTGTTTTTTTAGTTGTACCCGAAATTACAGAATAACCAAGTGGGAGAGAAAGCCTTATAGGAATAATTTAACCCACCATCCTTTGACAACACAAGCTCTCCTGTACTGTCCTAGGACTGTTAATTCCTAAATTTATACAATTCATTAAAAGTCTCTCACAATTATACTTTAAAAACAAAACACAATGCAAAAAACACCGTTTTTTGCAACATTTATATAAAGTTCTTAAAATTCAGAAGAGGGCAAGAAGTCATGTATTAGTGCTTGGGTGTGGGTACACTACATAAGTGTGTGTAGTAAAATCTTTATTAACAACGTGTGGATTGTGCCTGTTAAAGTAATGTTATCAGGGTTCACTGCAGTTCTTTTCTGTCATCTCTTGTCATCTGATTTTGCTTTGCTGATCACCTCTCTTTGATCTACTTGTGTTTTACCAGAGCCATCAATGGAAAGGAAAGATATTGGGGCCTATTTATCAAAGCGTCAACTATGTTGCATTCGCCGGCGTCAATACGCTCGCCAGACATCGCTGCCGCGGACCTGAATACGTTCTCCTTATTTATAAAAAAAACTGTCAAAAACATGCGCATCAAGTGCGGTGTGAAGAGCATCGGACTGGTGTTATCTAACAGTCATTGATGTCGCAGTTATTCGGGTTTTTCCCAACTTTATTTATACCATTTCATTACTGTCCATGAACAAGCACATTTCTCTAAAGCTAATCTTTTTATTTTTCATCTGTTAATGTCCAATAAATAGATTTATACCTCAACAAACAATATCTCATAGAAAGTTATTTTTATATTTATTTGTTATATGATACTTTCACAGAAATGTATTTGTATTTCTAGGAGTCATATTGTTTATTTATTTTTTAAATTATTATTAATGCTATAATTTGTACATATATCCTTGCACATACACACATATATACAGTATATATAGTATATATGTGTGTGTTATGTGAGAAACTTTTGCAAACATATTTACATGTCCCTAACTTCCTTTTATTGTTCTAAACAATGTTGTCTGTCATATCTCTGTGTTTATTTATACCACTATATGTATATATTGTAAATGTATTATTATTCTGAGCAGCAATAATTGTGAATATAACATGTAATCAGAGTATCATATGTATTTATTTGCAATCAATGGCTATTTTAAAGGGATAGGAAAGTAAAAATTTAAGTTGCATTATTCAGAAAGAGCATGTAATTTTAAAACATTTTAAAATTCACTTCTATTTTCAAATGTGCTTTGTTCTATTGGTATCCCTTGTTGCAAAAGAATACGCACATATCCTACACTAGTGGGAGCTAGCTGCTAATTGGTGCCTGCACACATTTGTCTCTTGTGATTGGCTACATAGATGTGTTCAGCTAGCTGCCAGTAGTGCAATGCTGTTCCTTCAGCAAAGGATAACAAGAGAATGAAGCAAATTTGATAATAGAAGTAAATTGGAATGTTGTTTAAAATTGTATGTTTTATCCAAATCATGAAAGAATATTTTGGGGTTTCCTGTCCCTTTAAGAGCTGTGCCCGGTTTCTCTCTGCACCTGTCTAACCCCTACTGATTACAATCTATTTTTAAAAACCACCCCTTCACAGGTGTTATAAAATGGGCTGGCAAATAAGATGACATTTCTTACTGAAAAAGAAATTCAAGAGAAGGAAGAAATACACTGAAAATAGCATGCCAGTACAGAGGTGATTTTAAATTCTGCTGTATCTGAATCATGACAGTGTAATGTTAGGTGGGCTATCCCTTTGAGATATCGGCCTCTAGTTATCAAGCCATCAACCTCAAATACGCTGGAATTCCGCAGCGTATTTGTGGCGAGGCTGATTCGCCTAAGTTATCAAGCCCTACACACCGGCAATAGTAGAATTTAGTGACGTAAGCTTCGATCCGCCGGACTCAGTCCAACACAGATCGATTCTTACGTCACTCCAGATGTTCCGAACACAAGTTCGGCACAATCTGACTACATTTGCTAGTTATCAAATAACTAGCAGGTACGCTCTGCACTTTTCCGGCCCAGCGTACCTGGTTTTCAATCCGCCGCCCTGGAGGTTGCGGATCCCATAGGAATCAATGAGAGTCTGACCATAGCGAAAGTTCATGTTCGCTGCTGCCCGACATCCCATTGATTCCTATGGGAAGTGTGTACACCTAACACCCTAACATGTACCCCAAGTCTAAACACCCCTAATCTGCCCCCCTACACCGCCGCCACCTATATTAAACATGCTAATCCCTAAAGTGCCGCTCCCGAACCCAGCTGCAACTATAATAAATATATTAACCCCTAAACTGCCGCTCCCGGACCCCGCCGCAACTATAATAAATATATTAACCCCTAAACCGCCGCTCCCGGACCCCGCCGCAACTATAATAAATATATTAACCCCTAAACCGCCGCTCCCGGACCCCGCTGCAACTATAATAAATATATTAACCCCTAAACCGCCGCTCCCAGACCCCGCCGCAACTATAATAAATATATTAACCCCTAAACTGCCGCTCCCGGACCCCGCCACAACTAAATAAATTGTTTAACCCCTAAACCGCCGTTCCCGGCCACCTATATTAAACTTATTAACCCCTAATCTGCCCCCCCTACACCGTCGCCACCTATAATAAATTTATCAACCCCTATCCTGCCCCCCCTACACCGCCCCAACCTATAATAAAATTATTAACCCCTAAACCTAAGTCTAACACTAACCCTAACACCCCCTACCTTAAATATTAATTAAATAAATCTAAATAAATATAACTCTTATTAAATTAATTATTCCTATTTAAAACTAAATACTTACCTATAAAATAAACCCTAATATAGCTACAATATTACTAATAATTATATTGTAGCTATTTTAGGATTTATTTTTATTTTACAGGCAAATTTAAATTTATTTTAACTAGGTACAATAGCTATTAAATAGTTATTAACTATTTAATAGCTACCTAGATAAAAAAAAGTCATATTTACCTGTAAAATAAAAACTAACCTTCAAGTTAAGTTTCAATTACACCTAACACTACACTATCATTAAATAAATTATTCCTATTAAAAACTAAATACTTACCTGTAAAATAAACCCTAAGATAGCTACAATGTAATTAATAATTACATTGTAGCTATCTTAGGATTTATATTTATTTTACAGGTAACTTTGTATTTATTTTAACTAGGTACAATAGTTATTAAATAGTTATTAACTATTTAATAACGACCTAGCTAAAAGAAATACAAAATTACCTGTAAAATAAATCCTAACCTAAGTTACAATTAAACCTAACACTACACTATCATTAACTTAATTAAATACAATTAAATAAACTAAAGTACAAAAAATAAAAATCCAATCAGCCAATCAGATTGAGCTCGCATTCTATTGGCCGTTCCAATCAGCCAATAGAATGCAAGCTAAATCTGATTGGATGATTGCATCAGCCAATCAGATTTTTCCTACCTTAATTCTGATTGGCTGATAGAATCCTATCAGCCAATCGGAATTCGAGGGACGCCATCTTGGATGACGTCACTTAAAGGAATATCCATTCGTCCGGTAGGCGTCGTTGGAAGAGGATGGCTCCGCGTCGGCTCGTTTGAAGAAGGCTCCACTCCGGATGGATGAAGATTGAAGACGCCGCATGGATGAAGACTTCTATCGGATGGAAGACCTCTTCAGCGCCCCTTGGATGATGACTGCGGCCGCTGCGGATGTCCTCTTCTGTTCCATCGGTGGTCGGCTGGCTGAAGACGACTCAAGGTAGGGAGATCTTCATGGGGTTAGTGTTAGTTTTTTTAAAGGGGGGTTTGGGTGGGTTAGAGTAGGGGTATGTGGGTGGTGGGTTTTAATGTTGGGGGGGTTGTATTTTTTTTACATCCGACGAGGATCGGCACCGATGCGGAGCATCCTCTTCATCCATCGACTACCCGATGAATGAAGGTTCCTTTAAGTGACGTCATCCAAGATGGCGTCCCTTGAATTCCGATTGGCTGATAGGATTCTATCAGCTAATCGGAATTAAGGTAGGAAAAATCTGATTGGCTGAAGCAATCAGCCAATCGGATTGAATTTCAATCCTATTGGCTGATCCAATCAGCCAATAGGATTGAGCTTGCATTCTATTGGCTGATTGCATCAGCCAATCGGATTTTTCCTACCTTAATTCCGATTGGCTGATAGAATCCTATCAGCCAATCTGAATTCAAGGGACGCCATCTTGGATGACGTAATTTAAAGGAACCTTCATTCGTCTTTAGTCCGTCGGCCAGGAAGGATGCTCCGCGTCAGAGGTCTTTAAGATGGTGCCGCTCCTCGTCGGATGGAAGAAGATAGAAGATGCCGCTTGAATGAAGACTTCTGCACGGATGGAGGACCTCTTCTGCCCGGATCGGATGAAGACTTCTGCCCGGCTTGGTGAAGATGGCTCAAGGTAGGGTGATCTTCAATGGGGTAGTGTTAGTTTTTTTTAAGGGGGGATTGGGTGGGTTTTAGAGTATGGTTGGGTGTGGGTGGTGGGTTTTAATGTTGGGGGGGGTTGTATTTCTTTTTTTACAGGTAAAAGAGCTGATTACTTTGGGGCAATGTCCCACAAAAAGCCCTTTTAAGGGCTATTTGTAATTTAGTAGGGTAGGGCATTTTATTATTTTAGGGGGATTTTTTATTTTATTAGGGGGTTTAGATTAGGTGTAATTAGTTTAAACTTCTAGTAATTTTTTTATTTTCTGTAATTTAGTGTTTTTTTTATTTTTTGTACTATAGTTTATTTTATTTAATTGTATTTCATTTTAGCTAATTGTAGTTCATTTATTTAATTAATTTAATGATAGTGTAGTTTTAGGTGTAATTGTAACTTAGGTTAGGGTTTATTTTACAGGTAAATTTGTAATTATTTTAACTAGGTAGCTATTAAATAGTTATTAACTATTTAATAGCTATTGTACCTAGTTAAAATAAATACAAACTTGCCTGTAAAATAAAAATAAATCCTAAAATAGCTACAATGTAATTATTAATTATATTGTAGCTATCTTAGGTTTTATTTTATAGGTAAGTATTTAGTTTTAAATAGGAATACTTTAGTTAATAATAGTAATATTATTTAGATTTATTTAAATAATAATTGTTAGGGGGGTGTTAGGGTTAGGGTTAGACTTAGGTTTAGGGGTTAATAACTTTATTATAGTGGCAGCGACGTTGGCGGCGGCAGATTAGGGGTTAATAGATTTAATAGGCTATGTGGGCTATGGCAGTTTAGGGGTTAATACTAGAATAGGTTTATTGTGGTGTGGGCTATGGCAGTTTAGGGGTTAATACAGTTTATTAGTTATTGCGGTGGGGGATTGTGGTTGACAGGTAAATAGACATTGCGCATGCGTTAGGTGTTAGTTTATTTTTGCAGGCATTTTAGGGAGTTACGGTGCTCCTATACTCAGCGCAAGGCCTGATATGGCTGCATTTTATGGCGAAGTGAAAATGGAGTAAGATTTCTCCATTTTCGCCACGTAAGACCTTGCGCTGGATATTGGATACCGATTTACGACACGGTCCCATGTTAGCCTATGGGAGTAAAAATTGCGAGCGACGGGTGAAATATACGGCCGTAACTTGTATGCTACACCGTATATGTAATACCAAAACAGCGTAAAATCTGGCGTCGCCGGCTTTTGCGGGCGACGCTGCATATCAGATCGGGCTACTTGTGTATACTGAAGAAAAAAACTGGTTTAGCACCTCAACCTTCTCCCTGTCATTATTTATCATACCCTCCACGCATTTTAATGTACCTATATTGTCTTTCTTATTTTTTTTTCTATTTATGTACTTAAAGAACCTTTTAGGGTTAGACTTAGAATCCTTTGCAATTAATTTTTCATTTTCAATTTTGGCTAATTTGATTGCTTTTTTGCAAGCTTTGTTACATTCCTTATAAATATGGAATGTTGAGTCTGTATTATTTTTTTTTAATTATTTAAATGCTCTACGTTTTTTCCTAATTTCTCTTAACACATTTTTATTTAGCCACATTGGCTTTGATTTTTGATTTTTATAACCATATGGTATTTATTGATATGTATATTTATTTATTTAATACGGTTTTAAATATTATCAATTTATCCTCTGTATTTTTATTAGAGAATATATTGTCCCAATTTATATTTAATGATTTCCTTAAATCGTTGAATTTTGCTTTCTTAAAGTTAAAAATCTTAGTTAAACCTTTAATACTGCATATGAAAAGAGATTTCAAATGTGACCATGTTATAATCACTGTTACCCAAATGTTCTTTGACTTCTATGTTTGATATTATATCTGTATTGTTTGATAGCACTAAATCCAATAAAGCTTTACTCCTAGTTAGCGCTTCTATTAATTGTGACAAGAAGTTATTCCTGAGAACATTTAAAAATCTATCCCCCTTAGCTGAATTACAAGTTTCATTGGCCCAGTTTATATCAGGGTAGTTAAAATCTCCCATTATTACAGCACTGTTATTAGCAGCCTTACCTATTTGGATTAGTAGTTGAATTTCCTCTGGGTCACTAATGTTGGGGGGCTTGTAGCATGTTCCTAGTAATATTTTTTTAGGATTTTCCCCCCAGTCTTTATTTCAACCCACAGGGTCTTTACATTGTCACTTGTATCATAAATCTCTTCCCTTATTGTAGGTTTAAGGTTAGGTTTAATATACATGCAGATTCCTCCACTCCTTTTATTATTCCTGTCCCTCCTACATAAAGTATACCCCTCTAAGTTAACTGCCCAGTCATGTGAATCATCCCACCAAGTTTCAGTTATACTGATAACATCATAGTCCTTTTCTGCAACTAAGAGCTCCAGCTCCCCCATTTTACCTGTCATGCTTCTTGCGTTTGTTGTCATACATTTAATTTTCATGTGCTTTCTGCTGCTACTTGGTGTGCTTTCCTCTATACTTTCTAATGTGACAATTCTTAAGTCATCCCTTCCTTGAGATAATAAGAGAGTGACATATTCACAGACTGATCTCTCTGTTCTATTGTGTTCTAACTGACCCTCCCCACCTTTGCATAGTTTAAAAGATTCTCTAAATGTGCTACCATCCTTTTCCCCAACACACCTGCACCCATGTCATTCAGGTGCAATCCATCCTTACTATTGCCTGTTTCCATCCACCAAAAAGGTGGAGACAAGTAGGCCGAGGTTGTTTCCTAGTAGAATCTCTGTGGGAAGATCTGGCATAATGCCCACGTCCACAGTACAGGCTCCAGCACCCCAAGCCAGATGGACACAGGCAATAGGGACTCGTACAGTGGCACCTCTGGCCACTCGAACAGCAAGAGTTCTACCAGTAGCGGTAGAAATGGAGGCCAGATGAGGCTGGATCAGGGTGATGGTGGATCCGGTGTCCCGTAATCCCTGGACCACCTTTCCATTGACCCAAACGGTCTGGCAGTGATGCTGACAGTTGTCTGTGGACACCAGGTGGGCTTCTTGTAGAGTGCTGACCTCCTCTTCAGCCCATTCAGGGTAGTCAGCCAATGCCGGTGCATAAGCGTAGTGGGCAGTGGCTGAGTAGGTCGGGGCTGGAGCACTCACCCAGGCTGTTAGCTGGGGGTATCTTGGCTGGGCTGCCAGCTGCTGTCTGAGGTATCTGGGGTGCCCACAGAAGAAACATCCCTGTGAGTCCCTGACTCCAGCCGGAGGGACAAAGGCCGGGCACCCCGGGGGCTTATTGGTAGCCGCTGGGGGTTGGACTACAACCGGAGCCAGGAATGGAGTCGATTGCAGGGCAGAGTGAACTTGGCGGCGGGCGTCTGCATACTGATCTGCCAGAACAGCCGCCTGGTCTGCTGGGGTGGGCCGACGGTCATGGACCCATTCTTTAATCTCGACTGGAACATGGTTATAGAAATGCTCCAGTAGGAAAAGCTGTGCCACTTCAGCCCCAGTAGTGGCCTTGCAGCCGGCTAGCCAGGAAGCCATTCTATCTATCTATCTATCTATCTATCTATTGGGTTCTTGAAAAGCGCGACTATTCACCCGTAAGGGTCTCAAGGCGCTGAGGGTGCCATTGACCGGGTGAATTGGTGGTTCCATTCTGTGAAAGGCTGTCTGTGCTGCTTCCTTAGTACCCGGAATTTCTGCCGGTGGGCCTCCGGCATGAGCCCATATCGAGCAAGGATACAGTCTTTAACTTTGTTATAATCCTTTTGGTCCTCCAAAGGGGTAGCGTGGAAACCTGCCAAAGCCCACCCTGACAATTTACCAATCAGGACAGACAGTCTATCGGCATAGGCTATCTCCTGCAGTTCGCATTGGGTCTCAAAGACCTGAAGATAACAGTCAATATCCTCCTCCTCTTCCTTGTAGGCTCAGAAGGCACCATGGGGTAGCTTGGGCGGTCAGGGGGGCCTGCACTGCGAGGGCTGATGGAGCCCCTCCTATGGACTGGTGGAGTTCCGCTAACTTGAGCTGGGTAACATTCGAGATGATCTTGGTGATGACCTCCTGTGGTGGCCGGGTGTCATACAGCACCAACTGCCACTCCATTTCCCGCTGTATATCAGACGTGGACGTCCCTGGGGTGGATACTGTACTTGGTTCAGAACTTGGTTCTGTAATGGATGAGTCATTGCCCTGGTCATCATCCGACCCACCGGCGGCCTGGTCCTCTCCCAGCATTTCTGCTCCTGGTACCCACAGTCTTTCCTCAAGTCTCCATTCAAGATTACTTCTAGCTGGCGTTTTGTATGTCCCAGGGAGTTGGAAGCATCCCACCGCTGTCAGCCAATGTGATGGATACTCCGGCTACCCTGACTGGGTAGCTCCGCCAAATGGGTCCTGCTTCCTCCCTGCGGACTGCAGCTATGTAGATGGCAAGTGACCACAGACTGTAGCCACCCCTGATACCCGACAGCACCAGAATTCAGGGTCCCACCCTTTAGCAGACTCCGGCTACCCAGACTAGGTAGCTCTGCCAGAGGGTCCTTCCTCTGCCTGGAACAGGCTGCTATGTAGCCCAGGAAATTGATTTTAGCAGGAGCCCACCCAAATAACTAGAAATACTTGCATTCAGGTGAACAAGAACTCATTTTATTGAAAACACATACTCCTTTTATACACAAAGCTTATCTTGATAAGATACTGGACAATCCCACAATTTTCCCGCCATTCCCTCCCCTCCAGACTGACTGGCACCTTCATAGCAGCCACCGTCCCACAGAATCCCAGGACACAGGGGTGGCAGTTTCAGGGTGATCCCGGGGGAGCAGTGGCACTTCCAGGATGTCATTTTAAAGCTCTTGGTCCCCAGATGCCAGATGGGGACTGGATATACAGCCCATTGCAATTATGGGGTAGGGTTGTCAAAAACCCCTGGATCCCAAATGAGCTCCCCTCCGGTAATTCCCCCACCTCTTGTCCTCCCTAGGGGCTACTAATCCCCAAAAGAGTGGAGTTCTGGGGCACATGGTTGCTGGAGCGACCAGGGGTAAAGTTAGCAGGTGTCCTGCTGTTCTGTGGTCGACCGGGAATTCCAGGAGCCCAGCCAGCCTGAGAGGGTTAGGTGTTGTGAGGCGGCCAACCGGGAGTTCCAGGAGCCCGGCCAGTCTAGGAGGGTTTTCCCGGTCATAGACCAGCTTTTCTCTTAACAAATTTAGAACACAAAACAAGCAAACAAAAGCTTCCAGAGATTGTGGTTGCTCTGAGGTGCCCAAAACTGCTGAGAAACAACAGGGGTGAGGTTGTAGGGGGTAGGGGTTTAACCCATGCAGCCTGGAATTCATGACAACTCTCCCCTTCAAGTTCAGCAGACCCAGCTAGATCCACACGGGTCTACTTGGGGCTGTCCAAGGAGCAACTTATGTCAATGGTTCCTCTATTGTGTATACTGAAGAAAAAAACTGGTTTAGCACCTCAACCTTCTCCCTGTCATTATTTATCATGCTACCCTCCACGCATTTTAATGTACCTATATTGTCCTTCTTAGATTTTTTGCTATTTATGTACTTAGAGAACCTTTTAGGGTTAGACTTAGAATCCTTTGCAATTAATTTTTCATTTTCAATTTTGGCTAATATGATTGTTTTTTTTCATGCTTTGTAACATTCCTTATAAATATGGAATGTTGAGTCTGTACTATTTTCTATGAATTATTTGCTCTATGTTTTTTCCTAATTTCTCTTAACACATTTTTATTTAGCCACATTGGCTTTGATTTTTTTTATAACCATATGGTATTTATTGATTTGTATATTTATTTAACAAAGTTTTAAATATTATCAATTTATCCTCTGTATTTTTATTACAGAATACATTGTCCCAATTTGTATTTAATGATTTCCTTAAATCGTTGAATGTTGCTTTCTTAAAGTTAAAAGTCTTACGGCGAGATAACGAGTCTTGCATTAGCCTTAAAAAGCAGCATTGAGGGGTCCCAATGCTGCTTTTTAATGCCCGCTGGTATTACGAGTCAGGCAGGAAAGGGTCTACCGCTCACTTTTTTTCCGCTATTTTAGCTTACCGCAAATCCCCTTACGTCAATTGCGTATCCTATCTTTTTAATGGGATTGCCTAACGCCGGTATTACGATCGCCTGAAAAAGTGAGCGGTAGACCGTCTCCTGTCCAGACTCCTACCGCATTTAAAAGTCAGTAGTTAAGAGTTTTATGGGCTAACGCTGTAACATAAAACTCTTAACTAAAGTGCTAAAAGTACACTAACACCCATAAACTACCTATTAACCCCTAAACCAAGCCCCCCCACATCGGAAACACTTAACTAAAATGTTTAACCCCTAATCTGCCGACCGGACATCCTCGCCACTTTAATAAATATATTAACCTCTAAACCGCCGCACTCCCGTCTCGCAAACACTAGTTAAATTTTATTAACCCCTAATCTGCCGTCCCTAACATCGCCAACACCTACCTACATTTATTAACCCCTAATCTTCCGACCCCAATGTCGCCGCTACTATATTAAATTTATTAACCCCTAAACCTAAAGTCTAACCCCCCTAACTTAAATATAATTTAAATTAAACGAATTAAATTTAACATAATTAAATAAATTAATCCTATTTAAAACTAAATACTTACCGATAAAATAAACCCTAAGCTAGCTACAATATAAATAATAGTTACATTTTAGCTAACTTAGGATTTATATTTATTTTACAGGCAAGTTTGTATTTATTTTAACTAGGTAGAATAGTTATTAAATAGTTATTAACTATTTAATAACTACCTAGCTAAAATAAGTACAAAATTACCTGTAAAATAAACCCTAAAATAAGTTACAATTACACCTAACACTACACTATAATTAAACTAATTACCTAAACTACCTACAATTAATTACAATTAAATTAAATAAACTAAATTACGGAAAAAAACCCACTAAATTACAGGGGAAAAAAAGAATTACAAGAATTTTAAACTAATTACACCTAATCTAATCCCCCTAATAAAATAAAAAAGCCCCCCAAAATAATAAAATTCCCTACCCTATACTAAATTACAAATAGCCCTTAAAAGGGCCTTTTGCTGGCCATTGCCCCAAAGTAATCAGCTCTTTCTTTAAGGTTAGGTTTAATATACATGCAGATTCCTCCACCCCTTGTATTTTTCCTGTCCCTCCTACATAAAGTATACCCCTCTAAGTTAACTGCCCAGTCATGTGAATTATCCCTCCAAGTTTCAGTTATACTGATAACATCATAGTCCTCTTCTGCAGCTAAGAGCTCCAGCTCCCCCATTTAACCTGTCATGCTTCTTGCGTTTGTTGTCATACATTTAATTTTCATGTGCTTTCTGCTGCTACTTGGTTTGCTTTCCTCTATACTTTCTAATGTGACATTTCATAAGTCATCCCTTCCTTGAGATATTAAGGGAGTGACATATTCACTCGACAGCACCAGTATTTAGGGTCCCACCCTGTGGCACACTCCGGCTACCCAGACTAGGTAACTCTGCCAGAGGATCCTTCCTCTGCCTGGAACAGGCTGCTATGTAGCCCAGGAAAGTGATTTTAGCAGGAGCCCACTGAAATAACTAGACATACTAGCATGCAGGTGAAGCAGGAACTCATTTTATTGAAAACACACACTCCTTTTATACACAAAGCTCATCTTGATAAGATACTGGACAATCCCACCATTTTCCCACCAACCCCGCCCCTTCAGACAGACCAGCACCTCCATAGCAGCCACAGTCCCACAGAATCCCAGGACACAGGTGTAGCAGTTTCAGGGTGATCCCGGGGGATCGGTGGCACTTACAGGGTGTCATTTTAAAGCTCTCAGTCCCCAGATGCCACATTCCAAAAAGCATTTATCACTGGGGACTGGATATACAGCCCATTGAAGTTATGTAGGTAGGGGTGTCAAAAAACCTGGTTCCCAAAAGAGGGGCTACTAATTCACAAAAGAGCGGAGCTCTGGGGCACATGGTTGCTGGAGCAACCAGGGGTAAAGTTAGCGGGTGTCCTGCTGTTCTGTGGCCGACCAGGAGTTCCAGGAGCCCGGCCAGCCTGAGAAGGGTTAGGTGGGTGTCCGTTGTGAGGCGGCCGACCGGGAGTTTCAGGAGCCTGGCCATCCTAGGAGGGTTTTCCCGGTCATAGACCAGCTCTTCTCTTAACAAGTTTAGAACACAAAACAAGCAAACAAAAGCTTCCAGAGATTGTGGTGGCTCTGAGGAGCCCAAAACCACTGAGAAACAACAGGGGTGAGTATGTAGGGGGGGGTAGGGGTTTAACCCTTGCAGCCTGGTATCTGTGACATAAAGATGTATTCTTTGTTACTTCTGCCAGATGCCATTACCAGTCGGTACTCACTCGTGCAGGTGGCAGGTTCAGAGCATCCGTGCTGGACTACAAACCTGTCACTCACATGTCGTCTCAGAAGAGCAGTGCTGCGCTATGCTGCTTCCCAGCATCACGTGACTAAAATGTCACTTACATTCTGGATCAGAAGAGGAGTGCCGTGCTACAGTGCGTCTCAGCATAGTGAGTCATGACTGACATGTCCTGCCCCTAAAACGGCAACAAGTCAATATCTCCACCGGCATCCTAGACTATCCTCATGCCGTGGGCCTTCCAAAGCAGTGGGAGAAGTCCAGGGACAACCTGTTTGTCCCCTCCCAGTGGTGGACCTCCAGGGCCTGGTCACACCCGCGACCTTTGCAACCATGGAAGTTCCGCCCGTGCCCCCTCTAAACTAAACCCACTAATTTAAAAAAACAAACAACTAAGTTACAAAAATAAAAACTCCATTATCCAAAATAAAAAATCATTATACCTAATACTAAACTACAAGCCCCACAAAATAAAAAAGGGCCTTTTGTGGGGCATTGCCCCAAAGTGATTTTAGCTCTTTTGCAAAAAAAGTTAGAAAACCCCCACTCCAAACCCCCCTCCAAATAACAAAATATAACTGTAAAAAACTAGCCAACAAAATAAAATAAAAAAATAACAAACCCTATTCTTCAAAAAAATAAAAAAAACACCCCAAAAAACCCTATCTAACCCCAAAAGTGTTACTCACCGTTGATGGGGAATCCGGCTCCAGGTGCCGGGGACTTATCTTCACGTTGGCCAATAGCAAGAACTTTTTTAAATTTAAATTCTCATCAATCAATAGAAAATGATCATTAGAATTTAAATTTAAAAAAGTTCTTGCTATTGGCATTTTTTAGAATATTCTGACAAACCATCGGACTGCAGTGCAAACGAGGCAATCAAAGCAGTTTTCCAACAGTCTGTCAATGTTTTGGACATCGGGGGCCAGGGTGAAAGGAGTGTAAATTAGCAGCTTATTAAGTGTTAATTTGTTAGCAGCTCACCACAACTTATTCTTGTTAGGTCAGCTTGAGCCTTTATATGCAGCTCTGTGGAGAAAATCAGGGTCTCAGGGAGGAACTGAGACCTTGCTGTATATCTGACTGTATAACTGGCAGAAACAAGAGACTGGTGAGCAAATAATGATTTTACTATGAAAAAAAGAAGAAGAAGAAGAAGAAGACAGGAGCGCACAACCGCATCTAAGTGCAGATTAAATTGACAACTTTATTGAATCCCCAATACAAGAATCGCACTCACACTTTATAAAAGCATATGTCAGTTAGAAATTATTATTTTTTTATTTGAAAATAAGTTCTATAAACAGATACAGGGGACTGCGATGGGGACGACTTTTGCCCCATCATATGCGAATTTATATATGTCCAACTATATGGAGCAATACATATGGAATAATAACCCATAACTCTCCAATATCTGTATGTATTACCGGTACATAGATGACATCATTATGATCTGGCAAGGGGAAGCTCAGAATATAGATGAATTATTAAACCATATGAATAGAAACAATTTTAATTTGAAGTTTACCTATTCGTATTCACAAACAGAAATTAGTTTTCTGGATTTAACATTGTTTGTAGATTTCAACAAAATAGCAGTGAAAAATTACAGAAAAGACACTGATAGAAATGGCCACTATAAACAATGGAAGAATAATATTCCATTGGGTCAATATCAACGCATTAAGTGTAACTGCACTAATATTCAAGATTACAAACAAGAAGCCGAAAATCTCACTACGAAATTTGAGGATAAAGGTTATAATAAACATCACTTATCTAATATGAAAAAGAAAGTGGACCTAATGGATAGAAAACAGCTATTAGATAAAATAGGTAACACAAAGGAAAAGCAAACAGAGAATTCCAATCCTAAATTTATTACAAAATACAATAATCAGCACCATAAGATTAAGAGCATAATTAATAGGCATTGGAATGTATTGCAACTAGACCCCATTTTGAAAAAATCTATAGGAGATAGACCGGAGATTGTATTCAGAAAAAATAGAGATTTGAAAAATATTCTGGCCCCAAGTAGATTAAGTAGTAAACCATCAGTAAAAATCTCAGTTTGGGGGAGTACCCGTGGAACATTCAAATGTAAAACCAAAGATTGTGTAATGTGTCCCCACATAGCAATTAATCATAATACCATTGAAAATTATGACAATTCCAGGAGCTTTACTAATAAGAATAGATGCACATGTATGAGCACCCACGTAGTATATCATTTGAAGTGCAAATGTAATTTTATTTACGTTGGAAGGACAAAAATAAAAATAAAATACAGCTTCAGGGAACGTCTCAGTAATATTGAGAAGGGTCTTGAAACACATAGTGTATCTCAACATTTTAAGCTAGTCCATAACAGGGACCCTAAGGATTTAGAGATTAAAATTATAAAATGGATCCCTCCAAACATATGGGATACCAATAGGTTACTTAAGTTGCGCCAACGGGAGACCTATTGGATTAAAAAATTAGATTGCCTTCACCCCCAAGGGCTGAATATTGATTTGGACATTCAGGCATTTTTTATTTAATTTTAATTTCATGGGGTGATATCTCTTTAATTTTTTAATTTTTAATTTTTAACCTTTATATATATATATTTTTATAATCTATATTAGGAACAGATATGTGAATTTGGAAAGTATGGGATATAAAATTTCCTTGGATCCATTGTTCATAAAAAGGTTGTTTTGTGTTTTTAATTATTTGTCAATTAAAATGTACTAGAGGTATGCCTTTTAATTGGTGTTGTATGTATTTTAATTGGTGTTGTATGTATTTTTTATGAAATTGTATATTTTAACTGAGTTTAGAAGTATGAAATTTTAACCTGTGATTTATTAGTCTTGAGTAGATGTATTAACTTTGCTATTTATATGTAAATATGGATGTATTATTGTTGTTTTTTACATTTGATTTTAGCAAATTTGCTTGTATTATACAAATATCCTGTGTGGAGCCGTAAGGGTTAACATTGAAGGTAGTTATCCACCTTTCTTTAAAAAGCGAGTAGGAGGTGCAAATTATCACTCTTGAAAAAGTTCCAGTCCGGAACGAAACGTACGTCGAGTGAGCATACAGAGTGTGCATACACAGGTCCCCTGTGACGCTATAATAAGTGTTTGTAACTGATCACGCAAACACTAAGTGGGCTGAGGGCCTTTAGGTGACAGTTGTTATAAGCAGCCTGATACCACTAACTATAAACTGTAATATATTTTACTGCGGCAAGGCTGTGTTCACAGCGTGGAGGAGCAGTTTATACGGACTCTAACTTTGAATGCCGGTACACCCCCCCCCCCCCCGCTGTACAACCAATAGCAGGGAAACTGAGGATCAACAATATATCCGATTGGTTAATCAACGAAAACACCCTCTTCCAGCCGGGCCACAGACGCTCCATCTTGGAAACCGTGGTATCTGGGTAAAAACCACTGGAGCTGGTTATCCTGCAGTTTTCTAACTGACATACGGCTGTGTATGCTTTTATAAAGTGTGAGTGCGATTCTTGTATTGGGGATACAATAAAGTTGTCAATTTAATCTGCACTTAGATGCGGTTGTGCGCTCCTGTCTTCTTCTTTTTTTCAGCTTTTGATGCAGAGTTCGTGATGGGACTTTTATAAGGAGCAGCCATACAAATCCATTTTATGAAGATTATTCCCCAGCCTTTCTGAACTGTTATCTATTTTGTGTGTGGGACTGTAAGAATTCTTATTTTAACTTTTTAAAACCATTAACATATTTGTGTTTATACAATTGATTTGTGGATATTATTGAGTTACACTGCTGGAATATCAGGGAGTGACTTATATATATATAATACTAATGGGTACAGGATAACAATTATAAGGGTTAAAAATTATAAGGGTTAAAAGTATAATATCACTATTTTTCAATTCCGTGCAACGCCTTGCATAACCTTTTTCTAATGATTTTACTCTGCTTAATTTGATTTGTTTTGTTAACTTGGATCAGCTTAGCTGCCCAGTGTTGGTTAGTAAGAAAAGTATTGTATTTGTAGTTAGTCTCCTAAAGAAGAGTAGGATTTTGTTTGTTTTATGTTTGATTTAAAGGGAAAGTATACCAAATTTTAAAAGTGTTGATAAAAATATAACAGCTTAAAGGATCTATATTTTGTGCTGAAGTGACTTTTCCAACAAAGGGCCTTACCATAACAAACATATACACATAGACACTAGGGATGGGCGAATGTGTTTATATTCGAATTCGAATGTTAGAATGAATGTTATTGTAGAAATTCTATTTACATAATAGAATGTTGACAAGAACGAATATTCTTAAAAATTCGATTTTCGAATGTTATTTACAGTTTTCGAATGTCACATTTATAAAACACAATTGTAGACTAGAAACACTATTTCGAATTTGAATGTCACATTCGAATCGAATATCACATTCGAATCGAATATCACATTCGAATTTGAATATTACATTTAAAACACAGTATTAGACTAGAAATGCTATTTCAAATTTGAATATGACATTCAAATTCGAATGAATACATAGCTAAACATTCTATTATTCAAACGAATATTTTCTAATTTTATTGAAAAATTCAACAACGAAAATTCGAAAATAGAATGTTAGAATGTTATATAAACATTCAAAATTCGATTAGAACAAACAAATGTATCAAAATTCGTTTTAAATTTTGAATTTTTAGAAACATTCGCCCATCCCTAATACACACACATACACATGTATATACACACATACATACATATACACATTGCGTTCAATCCCAATTATAATATCTCCCATTTTTAGAAATAATTTTAAGGAATTTTAGGTTTGAATCCTTTAGACTTTTTAAAGTCTTTATAAGTGAAGTGGATTTTTGTATACAATAATTATATGCATAAAATAGCATCTAAACACTAGAGTCTTAATGGACTAGTGGTTTTCTTTATGCACTAAGACCCTAAAGACCTGACTTTGATTCCCCAATGGAAAATTTGTTGTTTGAAATCAAAAGTTTTAAATCCTTTAAGGCTGAAAATATTTTAGTTATTTATATAAATGATATGATTTTTTTATATATATATCTTGTATATCTTTACATAAGAGTTGCATAAATATATTGTAAATGAGAAAAATCCACACAGAATATGTGAAAAAAAACACTGATTAAGTTTATGAGTTACAGATGCGCTAAAGTCAGAGATCCAATCATCTATAAGGAGGAGGTTTATAAGGAAGAAGCCACACGTAGATTGCCATCCTTGAAAAAGCCCAAAGGTAAAGCATACATTGGAAGCACAGCATCATACGTCTTGAGGAAGGGTATGGCTATTTGAACACTTAGACGCTCCTTGCAAGTGAACAGCTGAAGCAGCACAGTATAATAGAGTGGTTAATAGTTTATACATAAGAGGTGAAACCAACCCCAGTGTGACTGATTATTGATTGCCTTATATGTTTTTATGTAGCTTTTGTATACATTTTAAAGTTGAATACATATAGTTATTGAATAAATATTGGAACCCCCTGCACACTAGGGAGTTGGATTCATTTATACTGGGAGCGTCACTTAGAGCTAAAGTAACTCTGTTCCATGTGAGTAAATTTCCAAGAGGATTTTTAAAGTTTCTTTCTGTTCTATTGAGGTGCAAGGAAGAGCTTCTCAAGATATTCCATCCACATACACTTTAGTGCACGGTGTTGTATATTATCATTTTATTATTGTTTGTATTTTTTTACTTTTTGATTTATATAACACTGAAAATTATAGTGTTACTTTATTTTTTTCACATGCATAAACAAAAATACACATACATGTACACATACACACAAATACTCATAGACCGAAATACACATACATGTACACATACACACAAATACTCATAGACCGAAATACACACAAATACTCATAGACCGAAATACACATACAGGTACACATACACACAAATACTCCTAGACCGAAATACACACAAATACTCATAGACCGAAATACACATACAGGTACACATACACACAAATACTCCTAGACCGAAATACACACAAATACTCATAGACCGAAATACACATACAGGTACACATACACACAAATACTCATAGACCGAAATACACATACAGGTACACATACACTCAAATACTCATAGACCGAAATACACATACATGTACACATACACACAAATACTAATAGACCGAAATACACACAAATACTCATAGACCGAAATACACATACAGGTACACATACACTCAAATACTCATAGACTGAAATACACATACATGTACACATACACACAAATACTCATAGACCGAAATACACATACAGGTACACATACACTCAAATACTCATAGACCGAAATACACATACATGTACACATACACACAAATACTCATAGACCGAAATACATATACATGTACACATGCACACAAATACTCATAGACCGAAATACACACAAATACTCATAGACCGAACTACACATACAGGTACACATACACACAAATACTCATAGACCGAAATACACATACAGGTACACATACACTCAAATACTCATAGACCGAAATACACATACATGTACACATACACACAAATACTAATAGACCGAAATACACATACAGGTACACATACACTCAAATACTCATAGACCGAAATACACATACATGTACACATACACACAAATACTCATAGACCGAAATACACATACATGTACACATACACACAAATACTCATAGACCGAAATACACACAAATACTCATAGACCGAAATACACATACATGTACACATACACACAAATACTCATAGACCGAAATACACACAAATACTCATAGACCGAAATACACATACATGTACACATACCATACACACAAATACTCATAGACCGAAATACACACAAATACTCATAGACCAAAATACACATACATGTACATATACACACAAATACTCATAGACCGAAATACACACAACTACAAATACATCTTTGATCACTTCCCAGTCCAGTCCCTTGTCATATCCCTTCAATTCTGCCACACAAAGTTTTTTTAATAATACACATTTTTTTATCAAGTCTAAATATAATGTAAAACTTTTATTCTCATAGCATTTTCATGTGTTTCGTTATACAAACTAGCAAGTAATAAGGTTTACTTCACTTTTTAAAGAGAACAACATGTAACTCACTACTTGTAACAAAAACGCAATGAGCACACTAAAAACAATCCCTGTGCTATCCATTAAAAGGGAGGGGCTTTAAAAAAGATTTTGGCTGCAATAAGTTGCTTTAAAATATGTAACAATACTATTTTAATACCAGAGTATGTGTTATTCTTTGTGCAAGGTTATCGAGCACTATGTGTTTTTTTTTTAACATACTTCAGCCATTTAGGCTTTGCACCCCACCATGGATATTGTACTTGTTGAACCCCTATTGCCCACTGTAGAAGTGTAGCTGAATGCTGGCATTGCTGTGGCGTGGAAGCAGTGATGGCACCACTGGTTGATAAACAGTTATAACGTCTTCTATTTCTCCACTGTATATGGAAAAAGCAGAGCTCTTTGCGAAAGCATAATCTCTAATAAAAGCAAATATAGAATCTGAGGAACTTTGCTTAGATTAAAATCTGTTTTAACTTGAAGGGCTCATATAGGGCCTCTATGACACTCATCAGCATGGAGAGAAATCACATAAAATATTTGTTTGTTTTTAGACCTTATATTGTAATGTATGGCTCTCTTCTTCACATCCAGAACCCTTTGTAGTGAGATAAACAGTCTCACACTAAAATTTACATTTAATTTATAATTAATTCAGGGACCTTGCTGTAGAGGCCAGTCAATGACTGTCTGTGTTTAATCAGCTGATTTCACTGCATTAGCAGTGTGCTTGGGATCGTTATCTTGCTGAAAAATAAAACCATTTCCAATCAGTTGTTTTCCAGAAGGAATGGCAGATTGAATTAAAACCTGTCTGTACTTTTCAGCATTCACAATCCTATCAATTCAGACAATATTGCCAACACCACTAGCAGAAATTCAGCCCCAAACCAGGACAGATCATCCACCATGTTTTACCAAAGGCTGCAAGCACTTATTCTTCAATCTCTCTCCAACTCTTCTTCTCAGATATTGTCGATGATTGGACCCAAAAATGTCAGACTTGGATTCATCACTCCATAATACTCTTTTCCACTGATCTCCATTCCAATCTTTGTGAGCTTTAGCATATCTTAGCCTTTTCACCCTGTTCCCATTCTGAAAAAGTGTTTTTTTGGATGCTACCCTTCAATGAAGACCATCCCTGATCAAGGTTCTTGGGACTGTAGAAGGGTCAACTTTGCATCCCGATAAAGCTGCCAAATGATGAGCCAATTCTTTTCTGGACTTCTTCCGGTCTCTCAAAGAAGGAACTCTGAGAGACTTCTCATCAGATTTTGAAAGTTTTCTTGGCCTTCCGGACCTTTTTTTGGCTTTGACCTCTCTTGATGGTTCAAATTTCTTTATAACAGGTTGAATACTGAATCTTGAGTATCCAGTTTGTTTGCTGATTTTCCTTTGAGAGCGGCCTTGCTGATGCAAAAGTATGATTTTATGTCTGTCAAATTCTGTGATCTTTAGCATTTTGAATGGAATGATGTGATTGAAAGTTGGTCTTATTAGCAAACCTGGTGTAATAGACCTTTTTCACAGTGGTCATTTTGACATGAACTAGTAGGACAAATACAGGTGTTAGCAATGACATTAATTAAGATTCCATTCCATTAAGGTTTACGAGAGCCAGGTTCCTGCAATTGCTCAAGTGTAAGGGGAAATCGCATATATATTTGCCACTTTAGCCTATAAAAGCATTTTTTTCTGTTTTTTTAATGCTGCAAACAAATATCCTGTATTTTCTGGTTGTATTCTAATAGACTAAGAAATGATTATATATGGTCATTATACCATTACTAAAACCACAAATCTAATGGTGGCCTAAGACTTTTGCACAGTACTGTATATACTGTATATATCTATTTTGTTATATACCTTGTTGTAAATGTAATAAAAGATGTATGTATATTTGTAGTTGTGTGAAGGGGTTAAAAGTGATGATAAAAGTTACACAACTTGCAGTAAAAAATTAATAAATTTAAAAAATATATGTAAAACTAGGTTACCTATTACGTGGAGGTAGACTAAACTTGTTAAATCTTTGGAAAACTAATTACCTCAAACATAAAAAGTCATCTTTCTTCTTGTTTGCCAATAATGTACATTTTCATTTTGCTTTTCTTTCTGAGGCCTAGATTTAGAGTTCGGCGGTAGCCGTCAAAACCAGCGTTAGAGGCTCCTAACGCTGGTTTTGGGCGCCCGCTGGTATTTGGAGTCAGTGATTAAAGGGTCTAACGCTCACTTTACAGCCGCGACTTTTCCATACCGCAGATCCCCCTACGCCATTTGCGTAGCCTATCTTTTCAATGGGATCTTCCTAACGCTGGTATTTAGAGTCGTTTCTGCAGTGAGCGTTAGAGCTCTAACGACAAGATTCCAGCCGCCTGAAAATAGCAGGAGTTAAGAGCTTTCTGGCTAACGCCGGTTTATAAAGCTCTTAACTACTGTACCCTAAAGTACACTAACACCCATAAACTACCTATGTACCCCTAAACCGAGCTCCCCCCACATCGCCGCCACTCGATTAAAATTTTTAACCCCTAATCTGCCGACCGCCACCTACGTTATACTTATGTACCCCTAATCTGCTGCCCCTAACACCGCCGACCCCTGTATTATATCTATTAACCCCTAACTTGCCCCCCACAACGTCGCCGCAAGCTACTTAAAATAATTAACCCCTAATCTTCCGACCGCAAATCGCCGCCACCTACGTTATCCCTATGTACCCCTAATCTGCTACCCCTAACATCGCCGACCCCTATGTTATATTTATTAACCCCTAATCTGCCCCCCACAACGTCGCCGACACCTACCTACACTTATTAACCCCTAATCTGCCGAGCGGACCTGAGCGCTACTATAATAAAGTTATTAACCCCTAATCCGCCTCACTAACCCTATCATAAATAGTATTAACCCCTAATCTGCCCTCCCTAACATCGCCGACACCTACCTTCAATTATTAACCCCTAATCTGCCGACCGGAGCTCACCGCTATTCTAATAAATGGATTAACCCCTAAAGCTAAGTCTAACCCTAACACTAACACCCCCCTAAGTTAAATATAATTTTTATCTAACAAAATAAATTAACTCTTATTAAATAAATGATTCCTATTTAAAGCTAAATACTTACCTGTAAAATAAATCCTAATATAGCTACAATATAAATTATAATTATATTATAGCTATTTTAGGATTAATATTTATTTTACAGGCAACTTTGTAATTATTTTAACCAGGTACAATAGCTATTAAATAGTTAAGAACTATTTAATAGTTACCTAGTTAAAATAATAACAAATTTACCTGTAAAATAAATCATAACCTAAGATATAATTAAACCTAACACTACCCTATCAATAAAATAATTAAATAAACTACCTACAATTACCTACAATTAACCTAACACTACACTATCAATAAATTAATTAAACACAATTGCTACAAATAAATAAAATTAAATAAACTATCTAAAGTACAAAAAATAAAAAAGAACTAAGTTACAGAAAATAATAAAATATTTACAAACATAATAAAAATATTACAACAATTTTAAACTAATTACACCTACTCTAAGCCCCCTAATAAAATAACAAAGCCCCCCAAAATAAAAAATTCCCTACCCTATTCTAAAATACAAATATTACAAGCTCTTTTACCTTACCAGCCCTGAACAGGGCCCTTTGCGGGGCATGCCCCAAGAATTTCAGCTCTTTTGCCTGTAAAAAAAAACATACAATACCCCCCCCCCAACATTACAACCCACCACCCACATACCCCTAATCTAACCCAAACCCCCCTTAAATAAACCTAACACTACCCCCCTGATGATCTTCCTACCTTGTCTTCATCATGCCAGGTTCACCGATCCGTCCTGGCTCCAAGATCTTCATCCAACCCAAGCGTGGGCTAGACATCCACTGAAGAAGTCCAGAAGAGGGTCCAAAGTCTTCCTCCTATCCGGCAAGAAGAGGACATCCGGACCGGCAAACATCTTCTCCAAGCGGCATCTTCTATCTTCTTCCATCCGATGACGACCGGCTCCATCTTGAAGACCTCCAGCGCGGATCCATCCTCTTCTTCCGACGACTAGACGACGAATGACGGTTCCTTTAAGGGACGTCATCCAAGATGGCGTCCCTCGAATTCCGATTGGCTGATAGGATTCTATCAGCCAATCGGAATTAAGGTAGGAATTTTCTGATTGGCTGATGGAATCAGCCAATCAGAATATAGTTCAATCCGATTGGCTGATCCAATCAGCCAATCAGATTGAGCTCGCATTCTATTGGCTGTTCCGATCAGCCAATAGAATGCGAGCTCAATCTGATTGGCTGATTGGATCAGCCAATCGGATTGAACTATATTCTGATTGGCTGATTCCATCAGCCAATCAGAAAATTCCTACCTTAATTCCGATTGGCTGATAGAATCCTATCAGCCAATCGGAATTCGAGGGACGCCATCTTGGATGACGTCCCTTAAAGGAACCGTCATTCGTCGTCTAGTCGTCGGAAGAAGAGGATGGATCCGCGCTGGAGGTCTTCAAGATGGAGCCGGTCGTCATCGGATGGAAGAAGATAGAAGATGCCGCTTGGAGAAGATGTTTGCCGGTCCGGATGTCCTCTTCTTGCCGGATAGGAGGAAGACTTTGGACCCTCTTCTGGACTTCTTCAGTGGATGTCTAGCCCACGCTTGGGTTGGATGAAGATCTTGGAGCCAGGACGGATCGGTGAACCTGGCATGGTGAAGACAAGGTAGGAAGATCATCAGGGGGGTAGTGTTAGGTTTATTTAAGGGGGGTTTGGGTTAGATTAGGGGTATGTGGGTGGTGGGTTGTAATGTTGGGGGGGGGTATTGTATGTTTTTTTTTACAGGCAAAAGAGCTGAAATTCTTGGGGCATGCCCCGCAAAGGGCCCTGTTCAGGGCTGGTAAGGTAAAAGAGCTTGTAATATTTGTATTTTAGAATAGGGTAGGGAATTTTTTATTTTGGGGGGCTTTGTTATTTTATTAGGGGGCTTAGAGTAGGTGTAATTAGTTTAAAATTGTTGTAATATTTTTATTATGTTTGTAAATATTTTATTATTTTCTGTAACTTAGTTCTTTTTTATTTTTTGTACTTTAGATAGTTTATTTAATTTTATTTATTTGTAGCAATTGTGTTTAATTAATTTATTGATAGTGTAGTGTTAGGTTAATTGTAGGTAATTGTAGGTAGTTTATTTAATTATTTTATTGATAGGGTAGTGTTAGGTTTAATTATATCTTAGGTTATGATTTATTTTACAGGTAAATTTGTTATTATTTTAACTAGGTAACTATTAAATAGTTCTTAACTATTTAATAGCTATTGTACCTGGTTAAAATAATTACAAAGTTGCCTGTAAAATAAATATTAATCCTAAAATAGCTATAATATAATTATAATTTATATTGTAGCTATATTAGGATTTATTTTACAGGTAAGTATTTAGCTTTAAATAGGAATCATTTATTTAATAAGAGTTAATTTATTTTGTTAGATAAAAATTATATTTAACTTAGGGGGGTGTTAGTGTTAGGGTTAGACTTAGCTTTAGGGGTTAATCCATTTATTAGAATAGCGGTGAGCTCCGGTCGGCAGATTAGGGGTTAATAATTGAAGGTAGGTGTCGGCGATGTTAGGGAGGGCAGATTAGGGGTTAATACTATTTATGATAGGGTTAGTGAGGCGGATTAGGGGTTAATAACTTTATTATAGTAGCGCTCAGGTCCGCTCGGCAGATTAGGGGTTAATAAGTGTAGGCAGGTGTCGGCGACGATGTGGGGGGCAGATTAGGGGTTAATAAATATAACATAGGGGTCGGCGATGTTAGGGCAGCAGATTAGGGGTACATAGGGATAACGTAGGTGGCGGCGGTTTACGGAGCGGCAGATTAGGGGTTAAAAGTGTAATGCAGGGGTCAGCGATAGCGGGGGCGGCAGATTAGGAGTTAATAAGTGTAAGGTTAGGGGTGTTTAGACTCGGGGTACATGTTAGGGTGTTAGGTGCAGACTTAGGAGGTGTTTCCCCATAGGAAACAATGGGGCTGCGTTAGGAGCTGAACGCTGCTTTTTTGCAGGTGTTAGGTTTTTTTTCAGCTCAAACAGCCCCATTGTTTCCTATGGGAGAATCGTGCACGAGCACGTTTTTGATGCCGGCCGCGTCCGTAAGCAACTCTGGTATCGAGAGTTGCATTTGCGGTAAAAATGCTCTACGCTCCTTTTTTGGAGCCTAACGCAGCATTTGTTTGAACTCTCGATACCAGAGTTAAATTTATGGTGCGGCCAGAAAAAAACCCGCGGAGCGTTAACAGCCCTTTTACCGCCGAACTCTAAATCTAGGCCTGAATTTCCCCTCCTCGTGTAGTTTAATACCTTCTTTTCTTACTTCTTTTTTTTTTTTATTTCTCTCACAAACACAGGTTTTTCTCTCTACTCCAAACCCTAGCTCGCCTTTTGTCGTTTCCCCTTTTGTTTCCTTCATGCTGCAGTTCCATGTTGCAGTTCGTTACCTTTACCTCTATCATTAAATTCTCTAAGAAAGCCGGCAGCACAGTTGTACCATCTGTTAATTGATTTCCTAGTCTTTATGTATTCTGGCTACTGCTGGCTGTAAAAAGGTAAATAAAAAAAAAATATTTTATAGAAAAATCAATCACTTCAGATTTCTAAAAATAAATATGACTACAGGAACTCAGGGCAGCAGCACGTTCTGAATGGTGATATTCCTAGCCCAACATTATCAATTTCTGGGTTAGCTAAACAACCTCCTCTTATTTCCTTTGCAAGTGGATTGTTTACTAGGGAAATAAGCTCTCCATTCATATGAGAGTATGGTTTTATAGGAACGTAATTAGCTTTTCAGACTGTTGGAGCTCAGGTTTTCCCCATGAGCTGTCTGCTAAGGAAGAGTAAAATCTTTGTCTTGAGCTTTGTTTGTTAATCTACACCTCATTAAATTCTGACCCGATGGCCTTGAGATAAACAAAAAGAGGACCGATTCATTTAAAGCCATGTCAATACAGGACAAAAGGACAATCAGCAATAAACCCGTGAACATTCTATACTCAATATGCATTGAAACATCAATGTAAGACCATGACTAACCTGCTTAATTACGTTTTGTAATTCTACTGCTGTTTTAAAAGACAAAAGAAATGAGTAAATTATTTTAGTGTTAAGAATATTGACTAATTTTATAGCGAGACTCCAGTTTCCTTTTAATACACATCACTTGATGTACAATGACTATGCAAGAAAGAATATTTTGTCTCTGTTTAAATATTTTAGGATGTGTCCCACATTGGGCTAGATTATGAGTGGCGAGCTAACTGCAGCGCACAAGCGATATAGGGTAATTCACAACTCTTTGCGTGCGACAGAAATATCATGTGTATTACAAGTTGAAAGTAAACACGTTTGCTTGAGCACAATCGAATTTAATGCGCATTGAGTTGCAAAAAGAGCTGCAATGGGCTTTAAAATAGAGATACATACATATACATGTCTAAATATGTATTTGTATATATATATATATATATATATATATATATATATAGGATATATATGTTTATATGTGTGTGTATACAGTATGTATTTGTGTATTTATACGTGCATATATGTATTTGCATACATATATACTCACATAAACATATAAATACATATGTACACATATATAGGGGTCAATTTAACAATGCCTGGCGAACATGATACGCTGCAGCGTATCATGTCCACCAGACATCGCTGAATGCGGACAGCATACGCTGTCGGCATTCAGCATTGCACAAGCAGTTCAGGGGGTGTCAATCAGCTGGATTGTACATGATCGGGCAGATTGCTGTATGCCACCTCGGATGCGGCGTATGAGTTAAGGAGCAGTGGTCTTAAGAAACAAGGGGAACAGGGGCCAGTCTATGGGGTCGATTTAACAAGGGCCGAATGGCCCCTGTTCCTCTTGTTTATTAAGACCGCTGCTCCTTAACTCATACGCCGCCTCTGAGGTGGCGTACAACAATCTGCCCGATCGTGTATCATCGGGCTGATTGACACCCCCTGAACTGCCTGTGCAATGCTGAATGCCGACAGCGTATGCTGTCCGCATTCAGCGATGTCTGGTGGACATGATACGGTGCAGCATATCATGTCCACCAGGCATTGTTAAATCGGCCCCTATATATGTGTACATATGTATTTATATGTTTTTGTGAGTATATATGAATCTAAATTTATATATATCTGTCCATTTGGAGCCCATTGCAGTCAAGTAGCTGGGAACATATAAAATCATATTTAGGCATTATTCATATAAATACATATTTCACAATCCAATGTTCTTTACATAGGGGAATATGTTCTAAGTATTTTTAAATATATATTTATATATATATATATGTGTATATATATATATATATATATATATATATATATATATATATATATATATATAATGATAGACAAAGTGCACTCCAAACCTCTGTAGTTAAGCCTTGGGTGCAGCAAAAGTATTATCCAATATTGCAGAAGAAAGCGCACTCCAAAGGACTTGTATGATAATTCACCTTTATTCTGCAAATATACAGAATAAAGGTGAATTATCATACAAGTCCTTTGGAGTGCGCTTTCTTCTGCAATATTATATATATATATATATATATATATATATAGTCTTTATAGCATGGCCTAGTACTCACGGTAACCTTTGAACCACCGGGGTGCACATCAAAGAGATCCTGCATAATTCAGAGACCCAACATATCGCAAAAAGGAAGGCAATCGCCGGGTTTAATAAGGATAAAGTTTTATTCCTTATGAAGTAACGTTTCAGAGTTTTACCTCCATTTTCAAACTGTCAGTTTGAAAATGGAGGTAAAACTCTGAAACGTTACTTCATAAGGAATAAAACTTTATCCTTATTAAACCCGGCGAGTGCCTTCCTTTTTGCGATATATATATATATATATATATATATATATATATATATGCATACAAAGAGAGAAGCACACTCACAGGAACGAACAACCATCTCAATACCATTGTTAGCCTGTTCTATGGCGATTTACCACCTGGTGCAGCTTCTTTCAGACATGAATTGCCTGGTATTTCAGTGCTGGACTGACCTTAATAGGCGAGATCAGACTGATATACTACAGGAAAGTTCTACTCTGTGAAAAGCACTACTGGGCTAAAAAAAATGCACCCAGGTGGTAAATCGCCATAGAACAGGCTAACAATGGTATTGAGTCAGTTGTTCGTTCCTGTGAGTGTGCTTCTCTCTGTGTGTATTTAGTTTCCCTATGGGAAAAAGGGGAATCCAGACGTGGACTCCTTGCTAAGTGTGCTTAGAGGAATATGGCTGCACCTCACTGACGAGGCACACAATAGGCCGAAATGATCAGCTGAGGTTGCTTCTCGGGCCTTTGGCTTGGATCAAGTGCAGTTTTCTGTGCTTGGTCTTGGTTTGCTGCCTGGAGACCTGCCCCTTCGGCCTGGGGTCCTTTCCCTTTGGGGTTTGGGCTCCTGCTGCTATTGGGGGGGTGGCTACTCCTTAGGCGTAGAGCAACTGGGTAGTAGGGCCATCCCCTTGGCCTTGTGTCATCGTCCCTGGACTTCAGCCACATGCTGCTTTTGGGGGGGCGCTCTGAAATCCAGCCTAAAGAGGCAATAGGGCAAATATGGCTACCAATGTGCCAAATGTTCCCCATACACTTCGGGTGTTGATTTCTGAGGACTTTCGAGAGAAGATTGGTTTGGCTCATGTCCAGCAGGTGGTTTTCGAGGGTGTTTTGAAGATGCCAAGAGCAAGTTTGCATTGTGTTCAGTCATTCCCTTCAAGAGGGATTTTTGATGTGGTTTTCACCGATGAGCATTATTTACAGACCTGCTATCAACGGACTATTGATATGGCTGCTGCTCCAGAGTTGGTTGGCATGAAATTTGTTGCCTGTGTGCAGAGGGAGAGAAGAATCCCGGTGACAGTACATATGTACAACCCTTGGGTCACTGATGTGGAAATTCGTCTGTTTCTTTGTCGCTACTTTGATGATGTTCAAGGAGGTAGCAAGCTGAAGAATCAGTTTGGGACTTTCAATGGAAAGCGCAGGTTCTGGGTGCGGTTTGTGCCAGATGAATTAGGTATTGGTGGAAAGAAACACCCTCCACAGACTTTCGCCATTGGTGGAAATAGAGGTTTCCTATACTATGATGACATGCCTCTTTTTTGCCGTAGTTGCAACCTGTTTGGTCACATTGCTGAAAATTGCCCAGGTGCCAGATGTCGAAATTGCGGTGAGGAGGATCATCTTGTTGCCCACCGTAGTAAACGCCGGTCCTGTGACCTGTGTGGTTCTTCAAGTCATCTGTGCAGGATGTGTCCTTTGATGATGTTTCAGGGGCTTGATAGAGTGAAGCCTTCCTATGCTGATGTTGCAAAAAAAACATCTTCAGTTGCAGTTGAGCCATCTGTGAATGAGGAGGAGGTCTCTGATGAGGTATTGAACTCTATATTACCTCTTTTGTGTAAGAAATCTGCAGTTGGGGTCCCTGTCAGATAGGTGTCTGATGCTCCTGTGGTGGTTCCTGTGGCTGAGAAGGTAGAGGAAGCCCAATCTCATCTTCAGTAGGTGGATCTTGCTACATCTAATGTGATAGCTGCTTCAGATGTTCTTGAAGCCCTGTTGCCCAATTCTGTGGATGATACTGTTGCTGTTCCTGGGACAGAGAATTTTTCCTTCACTGAGTCATCTTGTGATGCTGCTCCTGATGATGTTCTTGGTGAAGGGGAGAACATTGATTGGTCTGCTGTTGTGTCATCTAGTTCTGAGGAGGATATGGACACTGAAGGGAAAAAATCTGCCTCCAAGCGAAAAATAGATGTGGATTCTGATGGATGGGAAAGTCCTGATTTGAATCTTCCAGTAGTTAAGGGGGCAGATCCAGATACTACAAGTGATGCTGACTCTTTAATTTCAGAGTTTCCTTCTGTCTCTACTAAAGACGTTTCTTCTGACTCAAGCCAGTGTATAGGTGACTTTTTTGATGCCTCTTCTGTTGGTTATCTAGATAAAAGAGATGTAAACCAACTTGCTGAAGTTACTGGTTATGAGGCTGGTAAGGGGGAGCCTAGGAGGTCGGAACGTCACAGAGGCAGATTTAAAGAATCTCCTTTGAGTCCTAAGAAAAAGAAAGGAAATAAGAAGTCCTGATGTTATTTCTTTTTTTGTTTTTCTTTAATTTATTTTTGTGATGTTTCTGACCATTTCTTCCCTTAATGTCAGGTGTATGACAACTATAGCAAGGAGAGCTGCAATTTTTAAATTATTATCTGTATGTTCTGCTAATATTTTTTGTTTGCAGGAATGTGGTCTCTCTGAACATCCTAAATGTGCTGATTGGGAATATGGTCCTAAAGTATGGTCTTGTTCTTCTGATAGGAATGGGGGGGTGGGAGTTTTGTTTAAGGGGTTTAGTTTTTCTATCCTTAATGTAGTTCATATTGTCCCAGGTCATGTACTTTTGGTTAGTTTTAGTTTTTGTGGGACTGTTTTTCGTTTGTTTAATGTATATGCTTCTCCAAATAGGGTAGAACGTTTGCTTAATTTTGAAACTTTAAAGTTTTTTCTGCCAGGTCGAGAGCGAACTTTTTTGGTTGGGGATTTTAATTGTATTATTAAGAATGGGGACAGAGAGGGTGGGAGTGATTGTAGGGTGGATAGCTCAGGGAAGTTTTTACTTGATTTGCTTAAATCTTTCGGTTTGAAGGATGCCTTTGGGTCTGTTTCTTTTGCAGGGGAGGGTTTTACTTTCTTTAGTGATAGTGGTGGGATACAATCTCGAATTGATTTTTGTTTTTTATCTAAATTTTTATGTGTTGATGATTTTTCTTTAAAGCGGATGCCCTTTACGGATCATGCCCTTTTGATGTGTAAGGTGAATTGTGATTTGAAGATCAAGTATGGTAAGGGTGTTTGGAAACTGAATGTGGATTTGTTAGAAGATGAGAAGTTTAAGCGTCAGTTTGTTTGGATGTATGAAAGGTGGCGTGAAAGAAAATGTGATTTTAGTAATGTGATTATGTGGTGGGAATGGTTGAAGGTGGAAATAAAGAGGTTTTTTATTAAGAAAGGCTGTGAGAAAGCTAGAATGGAAAGGGAGTTGTATGATAAATGGTATCTGAGGTTGTTGTATTTGTATGAATTGAGAAATTGTGGTATTGATGTGCATGAGGAAATTGCTGAAGCAAGAAAGATAATTAAAAAGTGTATGCATGAAAAAGGAAAGAAAATTGTTTTTATGGCAAGATTGGAGAAAATGGAAAAGGATGAGTCTTGTAGTAAATATTTTTTTAAGAAAGCTTTTGAAGGAAAGACTGGTTTTGTTAGTGTTTTTGATAAGGTTGAATGTGAAGTTAATGGTACGGATGGTGTTTTGCGTGAAGTTCATGAGTTTTACAGTGAGTTGTATAAAGAAAAAACAAGAGATGTTTCATTGGAAAATGAGTTGTTGGAAAACATTGAGGTTAAGTTGGAAAAATATGATAATGATTTGTTAGAAAGGGATCTAAGTTTGGATGAAATTGCAGAGGTTGTTAGGAGTTTTAAGAATGGGAAGGTACCTGGTTGTGATGGTTTGCCTGTTGAATTTTATACTTGTTTTTGGAATTTGATTGGGGTTGATATGTTGGATGTTTGTAAGTTTGTTTTTAGAATGAATGTTTTGCCTGTTTCAATGAGGAAAGGTTTGATTGTTTTGTTATTTAAAAAGGGTGATAAGAGAGATTTGAGGAATTGGGGGCTGATTACGTTGTTGAATGTTGACTATAAGGTTATTGCAAAGGTGTTGGCAAATAGAATGCGTGGAGTGATTGGTAAGGTTGTGGGTGAAGAGCAAGTGTGTGCTGTTCCTGGGCATCAGATTTCTGAAAGTTTGTTGTTACTACGTGATGTACTGTGGTATGTGAGGGAGAGGATGAGGTCTGTTGCTGTTGCTATTGTGGATTTTGAAAAAGCGTATGATAGAGTAGTGCATGATTTTATGTTTCATGTTTTAGAACGTTTAGGTTTTTCTGGTAAGATTATTGGATGGTTTAAATGTTTGTATAGTGATATTGTGAGTCAAGTCCAGGTTAATGGTTTTTTGACTGAGGAATTTTGTGTTAAATCTGGAGTGCGTCAAGGATGTCCTTTGTCTCCTGTGTTATTTGTATGTGTCATTGAACCATTATTAACTAGTTTGAGGAAGGATAAATTAGTTAGAGGTGTGAGTGTTCCTGGTAGTAATGGAAGGTGTTTAAAAGTGATTGGGTATATGGATGATGTGAGTGTGGTATGTGAGACTCAGGCTGGTTTGAGGAGGGTGAAAACTTTAGTTGAATGTTTTTGTATGGCAAGTGGTTTCAGAGTTAATTGGAATAAGTGTAAAGTTAAAGTTTTTGGTAATGATAGGGAGATTGATTCCTGTGGATGGCCTGTGACTGAAGGTGCAATTGAGGTGTTGGGTGTGAAATATGATGTGGATTTGAAAGGCTTGGAAAGTCGGGAGAATGTTTTTGATAAAGTGAGTAGAAAACTTCAGTTTTGGTCTTTAAGGACTTTATCTTTGGAAGGAAAAATGTTAGTTATTAAATCGGTTTTGATCCCTATTATGTTATATTTGGCGTTAGTTTTTCCACCACCTGAGAGGATTTTTCTGAGAATTTTGAGAGTGTTGTTTTCTTTTTTCTGTAGTTCTGGTATGGAGCGTTTGAAAAGAGATGTTGTTGTTAAGAGTAAGAATGTTGGTGGTAAGGGTTTTCCAAATGTGGAGAGCTTTTTGGCTGTGAAATATGTTTGTAGGTGTGTGGTTCTGAGTGGTAAGGATAGCATGGCTGGTTGTATGGTAAAGTATGCTTGTGGAAATGTTTTAAGACGATATGGTTTAAGGGTAGAATGTTGGATTAAAAAATATGGTTTGGAGAATGTTAGTAGGGAGATGTGGTGTGCAAACAGAATGGTGTTGAAAATGTTGGAGAAGAAGGAAGGTCTTGAGTTGATTAAGGGTTTGAATGAAAATGAATGTGTGTTGGTATGGAAAAATGTGTGTAATAAGTTTTTGATGAATAGGCAGAAAGATATTAGTTGGATGAGTGTGCATAAGTGTTTGCCAACAAGGGATTTTCAGAGAATGCATCGTTTAGTGGCTTCAGAAGTGTGTCCTAGAGATGGTTGTTTTCAAAGCGAGTGTGTTATTCATTTGTTTTGGAATTGTGAGTATGCTAGGGATGTTTGGAGAAGTTTGAAAAGGATGATTAAGGGTTTGACTGGAGTGCATTTTTTTACTTTTAATATGATGATGTATGGTTTGTGTGGAAGTGGTGTGGAAAAGGAGAAAGCAAGATTGATATGGTTGTTGGCATGTTGTGTGAAGGAGGTGTTGTGGGATGTGCGTAATATTTTGATTTTTAAGAAAGAGGTAGTTACTGTAGGTAATTGTGTGGGTATGATCCGCGGGAAGTTGTTTTTGTATTTTTCTTTTGATAGGAGGCGATATGGGGAATTAGATTCTGAAGGCACCTGGAAGACAAAGAAGTGGAAGGATTGGATTATTTAGTTTTTTTTTTTTATTTCCTACAGTTTGTTTTTGTCTGTATTTGAAATATGTTTAATTTTATTTTGTGTGATTATTTAAGTTTAATGTTTGCATTTTGATTTTTTTCTGATGACAAAAATTTGGGTCAATATTTCAGTTTTGTAACAAGAGATATTTTGTTTGCATTTGTTATTATGATTTTATTTTGTATATATGCATATATGATTATTTTTCTAATAAAAGAATTACGAAATGATCATCTGGGGTTGCTGTGTTCTTTGTTCATAGAGGAATAGCCTGGTATTTCGGAGCTGGACTGACCTTAAAAGGCAGGATGAGACTGATATACTACAGTAAAGTTCTACTCTGTCAAAAGCACTACTGGACTAAAAGAAACTGCACCCAGGTGGTAAATTGCCATAGAACAGGCTAACAATGGTATTCAGTCAGTTGTTCGTTCATGTGAGTGTTCTTCTCTCTGTGTGTATGTAGTCTCCCTATGGGAAAAAGGGGAATCCAGACGTGGACTCCTTGCTCAGTGTACTTAGAGGAATATGGCTACACCTCACTGACGAGGGCCATTGAATGCCAAAATGATCATCTGGGGTGCTATGTTCCTAGTTCAGAGAGGAATTGCCTGGTATTTCGGCACTGGAATGACCGTAATAGGCGGGATCAGACTGATATACTACAGGAACGTTCTACTCTGTGAAAAGCATTACTGGGCTAAAAGAAGCTGCACCCAGGTGGTAAATCGCCATAGAAGAGGCTAACAATGGTATTGAGCTGGTTGTTTGTGCCTATGAGTGTGCTTCTCTCTGTGTGTATTTAGTCTCCCTATGGGAAAAAGGGGAATCTAGACGTGGACTCCTTGCTCAGTGTGCTTAGAGGAATATGGCTACACCTCACTGACGAGGCCCAATGAAGGCTGAAACGATCGTCTGGAGTTGCTGTGTTCCTTGTTCAGAGAGTAATTGCCTAGTATTTCGGCGCTGGACTGACTGTAATTTGCGGGATGAGACTGATATACTACAGGAAAGTTCTACTCTGTGAAAAGCATTACTGGGCTAAAAGAAGCTGCACCCAGGTGGCAAATCACCATAGAACAGGCTAACAATGGTATTGAGCCGGTTGTTTGTGCCCGTGAGTGTGCTTCTCTCTGTGTGTATTTAGTCTCCCTATGGGAAAAAGGGGAATACACGACGTGGACTCCTTGCGCGTTGTGCTTAGAGGAATATGGCTACACCTCACTGACGAGGCCCAATGAAGGCTGAAACGATCGTCTGGAGTTGCTGTGTTCCTTGTTCAGAGATTAATTGCCTAGTATTTCGGCGCTGGACTGACTGTAATATGTGGGATGAGACTGATATACTACAGGAAAGTTCTACTCTGTGAAAAGCACTACTGGGCTAAAAAAATGCACCCAGGCTATTGAGTCAGTTGTTCGTTCCTGTGAGTGTGCTTCTCTCTGTGTGTATTTAGTTTCCCTATGGGAAAAAAGGGAATCCAGAAGTGGACTCCTTGCTCAGTGTGCTTAGAGGAATATGGCTACACCTCCCTGACGAGGCCCAATGAAGGCCGAAATGATCGTCTGGGGTTGCTGTGTTCCTTGTTCAGAGAGGAATTGGCTGGTATTTCGGAGCTGGATTGACCATAATAGGTAGGATGAGACTGATATACTACAGTAAAGTTCTACTCTGTGAAAAGCACTACTGGGCTAAAAGAAACTGCACCCAGGTGGTAAATCGCCATAGAACAGGCTAACAATGGTATTGAGTCAGTTGTTCGTTCATGTGAGTGTTCTTCTCTCTGTGTGTATGTAGTCTCCCTATGGGAAAAAGGGGAATCCAGACGTGGACTCCTTGCTCAGTGTGCTTAGAGGAATATGGCTACACCTCTCTGACGAGGCCCAATGAAGGCTGAAACAATCGTCTGGATTTACTGTGTTCAGAGAGGAATTGCCTGGTATTTCGGTGCTGGACTGACCGTAATAGGTGGGATCAGACTGATATACTACAAGTTCTACCCTGTGAAAAACACTACTGGGCTACACCCAGGTGGTAAATCACCATAGAACAGGCTAACAATGGTATTGAGCTGGTTGTCCGTTCCTGTGAGTGTACTTCTCTCTGTGTGTATATATATATATATATATATATATACACTATATACAGTATCTCACAAAAGTGAGTATACCCCTCACATTTTATTTAAATATTTTATTATATCTTTTCATGTGACAACACTGAAGAAATGACGCTTTGATTCAATATAAAGTAGTGAGTGTACAACCTGTATAACAGTGTAAATTTGCTGTCCACTCAAAATAATTCAACACACAGCCATAAATGTCTAAACCATTGGCAACAAAAGTGAGTACACCCCTAAGTGGAAATGCCCAAATTGGGCCCAAAGTGTCAATATTTTGAGTGGCCACCATTATTTTCCAGCACTGCCTTAACTCTCTTGAGCATGGAGTTCACCAGAGCTTCACAGGTTGCCACTGGAGTCCTCTTCCACTCCTCCATGACAACATCACAGAGCTGGTGGATGTTAGAGACCTTGTGCACCCCCACCTTCTGTTTGGGGATACCCCACAGATGCTCAATAGAGTTTAGGTATGGTGACATGCTTCGCTAGTCTATCACCTTTACCCTCAGCTTCTTTAGCAAGGAAGTGGTCGCCTTGGATGTGTGTTTGGGGTCATTATCATGTTGGAATACGGCCCAGTCTCCAAAGGGAGGGGATCATGCTCTGCTTCAGTATGTCACAGTACATGTTGGCATTCATGGTTCCCTCAATAAACTGTAGCTCCCCAGTGCCGGCAGCACTCATGCAGGCCCAGACCATGACACTCCCACCACCATGCTTGACTGTAGGCAAGACACACTTGTCTTTGTACTTCTCACCTGGTTGCCGCAACACACGTTTGACACCATATGAACCAAAGAATTTATCTTGGTCTCATCGGATCACAGGACATGGTTTCAGTAATCCATGTCATTAGTCTGCTTGTCTTCAGCAAACTGCAGGCTTTCTTGTGCATCATCTTTAGAAGAGGCTTCCTTCTGGGATGAACCCCCCAACCCTTCAACCTCTGCAGCAATGCTGGCAGCACTCATACGTCTATTTCCTAAAGACAACCTCTGTATATGACGCTGAGCACATGCACTCAGCTTCTTTGTCGACCATGGCGAGGCCTGTTTTGAGTGGAAACCACTGTATGGTCTTGCCCATCATGCTACAGCTCAGTTTCAGGGTCTTGGCAATCTTCTTATAGCCTAGGCCATTGTTATGTAGAGAAACAATTATTTTCAGAGAGTTTTTTGCCATGAGGGGCCATGTTGAACTTCCATTGACCAGTATGAGAGAGTGTGAGAGTGATAACACCAAATGTAACACACCTGATCCCCATTCACACCTGAGACCTTGTAACACTAAAAATTCACATGACACCGGGGAGGAAAAATGTTGTTCCTTTGCCCAGAGTACTCCATACAATGTTTTGTGTGTGCAGGTCAGCGCTGAGGTTTCATCTACAATGGATTCTAGGTCATCGGCGCTTTGATGGTTGCTGGGACTAGCAGAGAAGTGGCTAGAAAGGTGGCGGAGGTCACACAGGCATCTTCGGCTGGAGTCGCAGACCGGGCAGTCCCTAGCAGTGAGTGCAATTGCACCAACATCACACACTCTGACACAGGTTCATTCTCTAGCGACTCAGGGTCTGTAAGTGGTGAGGAGTTGGGGCTTGTGGGTAAGGGTCAGCAGCGGATGTTTAGGTGGATAAAAAAATGGCGGTAGCGCAGTCCAAGGCTAGGGCGGCTAGTAAGGAGCCATTTGGGGGGCTGTAGGGCCTCAAGCACAGGGGTTCCCAGTCCAGGGGCAGGTGGTGGCCAGGAAAGTGGTAGCCCAAGGAGACACCTACCCTTGTCTGGTGCATTCTCTTTATGGCCACCTAAAATCTAAGATAATAAAAAAGATTCACGAAGGCCGGTACGTGAAAATATTTGAGTTGTCTTTAGACGCCTTTAGGGATAAGGAAAGGGCAGCCGGCGGCATCGGACCTAAAAAGGTCTGAAGGCTGGAGACGTACAAGAAATGGCATAAATGCTTTAGAGTGTTGGCCTCCTGCAAGGGGACAAATGGCCGATTCAGGGGCACAATCTGTTTAAGTATCAGGATACAATCGAGGACATTCATACCAGATTCAAGGAAGGGGCATGGCGCGAGTATGACATGGCCTTCCGGAGGAAGATGGTGGGGAACCCGCTGTTACACTTTGGCACGCAAGACATGCATTTGTGGTCAAAGTTGAGGTTAGAGGGCATGGCATTGATGCAGGCAAGTGTGCGACAGGTGTCAGCACGTGCGGCGGTGAGGTAAAAGAAGCACGATAGAGAGTGCTGGAAGTACCAGGATAGACAATATGATAGAGGCACTGCGTGTTCCTTTCGGCACATCTGCAAATTTTGAAGTGGCCCACACCCTGGAATTGAATGTAGCAAGAGAAGGGAGCAGGGAGCAAAAAAACCAGGTCCCAGAGGGTCCACTGGGGGCAAAGGCGCGAACGCCACTTAAGCTGGCGGCTATGGCGCCTTGGCTGTCACATTATCCTGACCGGGAAGCAGCTGAGCTACTGAGATCAGGGTTGCAAGGGGGTTTCAGGATCCCCGCGGTGGGGGCAGTGTTGGGGTCTTCAATACACCCCAATTTAAAGTTGGCGTATGAATTCCCTCAGGTGGTCAAGGACAAATTGGGGAAGGAACTGGACCTGGGCAGGATAGCCGGCCCGGCCCGTTTCCGATCCCTCGTTTGCCAGACTTGGTGGTCTCTCCTTTGGGGGTAGTCCCTAAGAAGGAGTCGGGAAGTTTAGGCTAATTCATCATTTATCTTACCCCAAAGGGGCAACTTGTGTTGGCCTTGAGGGAGGTGTGTTCTTCGGAGTACAAAGCTTTACTGTTTCGCATGGCATTCTCCTTAGCTTTTGCGGGAGCTCTGCGTCTAGGGGAGCTTGTGTCTTCCTCCAGAGTAAAGGGCTCTTGGGGAATAAGTGGGCCATATAATGGTGTGAGTGGAGGGGCTATTGTTGTTAGTCCCCCGGTCTAAGACGGATCAGGAGGGAAAGGGGGATGTTTGCCGTTAGGCAAGCATGTATTCCACAAATGCTGCCCAGTAATGAGTTTCAGAGAATTTGAGCAGGTTAGACCGGCGGGTGGGCAGCAAATGTGGTTGCTTGACTGCATTGGCACTACATCTCAACCCAAGGGGCGGCCTATAATATTCGGAAAAAGGTCAACAGGGAGATGGCTAGAGTGGTCGTGTAATGATGTTCACTCATGTTTCACCAGGTGTTTTAGCTGAGAATTCCCCTCCAGTTCAGGTGTGGATAATTGGGCATTCCTTTATCCACTGGGCATTCATTAGGGCGTTCCATTCCCCAGAAGGTCATCAACTTGGATTTGCAACGTCCAGGGCCAACTTCAGATGGTTAGGTCGGAGGGGTTTGACGTGGGAGGAACTGCCAGCTCTCCTACAGGAAGCACACGGGATGTGGGGACAACCTCAGATTATTGTGTTGCATTTAGGGGGCAATGATATGGGGTCTGTGCTGGCTCTGGTCCTCATTAAGAGAATGGTAGCTGACAGATGGGTACATGCGTGGCTTCATAATGTGAAGATAGGGTGGTCAAATGTGGTTGCTCGACTGCATTGGCACTACATCTCAACCCAAATGGCGGCCTATAATATTCGGAAGAAGGTCAACAGGGAGATGGCTAGAGCGGTCACAGGCCTGGGTGGTTTTATTATCCGGCACAATCTTATCACGGCCAACAAAAAGGACCTTTATCACCCTGATGGTGTACACCTGATGGATGTTGGGTGGGACTTATTCTTAAAGGGCATCAGGAAAGCACTTTTAGTGGTAATTTAAAAAAAAAAAATAAAAAAAAAAATGAGAAATTAAAAATTGCTGTTTGCTGGAAAGTTTTTAATGGTTGCATTGACTGTTAATAAATAAAAAAAAGAAAAAGAAGACAGAGTTTATGTTAGTTTTTCCATTAAGTATATAGTAAGGTACCTGTTGGCTAGGTGGCGGCAAGAGTAATTTGTTGTATTTCCTCTTGTGGCAGTCGGGCAAGGCTCTAGGAGCGGACATTGAGAGAGAAAAGTGACGGTCTGAAAAAAGGGAAGGGTTACGCTCACTAGGTGCTGGCCTAGGGGTCCTCTCCCTTATGCCATGGAGCGGGAACTGCCGGGTGTCTCGCTGCCAACCACGAAAGGGGCCTTGTCCGTCTGTCAGTAGGGGTTAGCTTTAGGGTTAGATGCCGCCACTGTATAGTTACAAACTTGATACAAGTTCTAGTTATGTATATATATATATATATATTGAATTAAAGAGTTCCTAATATTAGTTAATATTAGCCCAGTAGTTAAATCGTTTATTGAATAAACGTGACCAGTCTTTTCTCCCACAGAAAGTTGTTGCGTGTTATTTCTTAAAGGTTGTTAAGTTCATTTAGAGAATGTATGACGGAATAGGTGGTTTGACGCTTAGTGTAATTTCTTCAGTGTTGTCACATGAAAAGATATATTAAAATATTTACAAATATGTGAGGTGTGTACTCACTTTTGTGAGATACTGTATATATATATATATATATATATATATATATATATATGAATACACAAGGGGTTAACAGCGCTCTCAAGTCCTTTTAAAAACAGAGTAGTATGCAGTTGATATGTATGTGTATACAATATCAGTATACACATACATATCAACTGCATACTACTCTGTAATGTCTTAGTCCCTAATAGCTGCCAAGCATTTCCTTTTCCCTTGACTGGCGCATTTTGTGAGTATCGCTTGTTCTCAATTCAGGTCTCTGAATTGTAACATTCTACTTGTCTGCTCTATATATATATATATATATATATATATATATATATATATATATATATATATATATATAATTCTGTGAGAGATCCAGCACACAATCATCATTAAACAGCACTCTCCATTTTTCATTGAAAATGTATTTAAGTAAACGTTTTCAGGGTTGCCCCTGTCCTCAGACTTATAATTCTGAGGATGGCGGCGACCGCGAAAATGTTTACTTGCATACATTTTCTATGGAAAATGAACAGAAGATATTCTGCTATGTGCAGAACATGCGATTATGAAATATGCAATATTATCTTATTAAGTTGTGCTTTTAAAAAAAAGGCAATTGTGTTTGCGTGGCTTGTGGGTGTTTTTTATCCAACTTTTTCAGCTCCATTGAAGCCTATCGGGAATGCGATTTTACGTTTGTGACTTTCATAAGTCTATTTGTTAACGCGTGTTATGAAAGGGAGAGCACAAACTTTTTACTTTCAACTTGTGAATCTCTGAACGCAAAAAATAGAAACATAGAAACATTTGCCTAATAACTATTTGGACACTCCATTGCAGCGGTTCCCAACCTTTTTTCTCTCCCGCACCCCTTGATTAGGCTTGATTAGGCTTTTCATTTATGAGTACCCCCTCTCTTCATTACCCCCACCCATCCCTCAAAATAAAGGAAGCACTTTTTTATAGGGGAGGTAAGCTATACCTGAATGGCATATGACTGTACGTGTATCAACAGGATTAAAGCTCAGATCTCATTCTTAGGAGGAGCCCTGCTGTGTGGCTGGCGCCCCTGGCAGCTGCCTGCTTGCCCCTAAACACGGCCTGGGGGGGGGGAGTCCAAGTGTAATGATCATAAAAATAAATATTTAAATTTGTGAGATCAGATCGATATTAACCACCCAGCCACTATGGACGTTTTTAGCTGGAAGTGAAGCAATCTGAATCAAGCAAGCACTAGCAGAAGTACTTTACTTACCGGCACTGACTATTATTTGTGGATGCAGACCCGCTTCGCCTGTGTGAGTCGCAACCTCCCCAGCTCTACCACACGTGTCCATGCAGCTATGCTGCTGCAGTGCTGCTTCTAACTGTGCACTCGCAGTCAAAATTTTGTGTACGGGGGTGGGTGGAACAGGAGCCTAAGCTGTCTGGTGACACAGGGTGATCATTAATATATGGACCGGAGTCATCCACACCCGGTCCACATATTTCAGATGCAGGGGCTCCCATCTGCCTATATGCCAGGCCAGGACTTCACTTGTCACTTTCCGGCTGAGCGCTCCTTCCTTCCACAGTTCCATGATGGTTATTAGTTGATGACCCATTGAGAGTGCCCCCCGACCCTCCCACCACATCTTCCACCATTACCAACAATATTTTTGTGTACCCCCAACTGGTCTGCCAAGTACCCCCAGGGGTACGCGTACCACAGGTTGGGAACCGCTGCTCCATTGTATGAATGCTTACTACTGCCTTGCTTAATTTCCCACTAAAACATAAATGCAAATACAAAACACATTTATTTCCAAATTGCAATAAATAGTGTATGGTCTTTAATTGCAAAAGCAGGGAAATTCAGTCATACATCATATGATGATGTGGAAAATGTAATACAAGAATTGTTGACTCTAGAAGAATCAGGGCCAGTGCAACTATAGAGGCAGACTAGGCGCCAATGCAGGGGGAGCGCAAATTTGGTGCATGACATAATTTCTTTTTAAATATGTTTATTTATTTATTTTGGCTGCCTTACTTTGGCTCCATTGTAGGGGCCATATGTAGTGAAATAATGGCTAGAAAGGGAGGGGAGTCCCCTGAAACATAGGGAAGCAGAGTGCAGGTCAGCAAAAACAGCTAAAAGCAACTGGCTGCAATGTCTAACTGCACAGCCCCTGCACTCTCTGCAAAACTCGCTTCCACCCACAACCTACTGGGTATTACTATGGCTGATGGGCACTCAGGAGCACTGAAAATCCTCCAAATTTTGATATACTGCAAGATATTTTATCCTGCACAATTCCTGCTGTATCTATCTATCATCTATCTATCTATCTCTCTATCATCTATCTCACTCCATGACAATTTGATACACTCCACAAAACAGAAGACACTCACCAGGAGTTTACCACCATTTATTTATTCTTCCCTTTTCTGGTGCTAGGATTTTTGTCTACACTAGCGAAGACAAATTTTGCCACCCCCAACACAATTATACAGCCTGTTACCTACAATCCTTACTTGGCAAAATGTAAGACTGCAGAAGAGCTCTGTTGTTTAATCCTATCCCCCTTCTCTTGAGCAACCAATTGTGTGAGAGCAGGGCCTGTCAATCACCCTGAACAAGCAATTTAGAGGTGGGTTATCTTCTAGGATAAGAAGGAGAGGCTTCTTAAAGGGACATTGTACACTAGATTTTTCTTTGCATAAAGGTTTGTAGACAATCCACTTATATGGCCCATTTTATAACCCATCTGGGAGTGTTTTTGTAACAATGTATAGTTTTGCTTATTTTTTTAATAACATTGGGCTGATTTTAAGTCTACAGACTCCTGCTTGTGTAATTGGTCTTTTCATTTACAGGAGAAGGGGTTGGGGGGGGGGGGGAGACTCTGCTCTTCCTGCTTTCTCAGCCACTTTCACCATTTTTAAAAGGCTTTATAATGGATTTTTGGATCAGTATCTGTTAATATTTTTCTTTATAGTAGTGTCTATTACATGCAGTTACATACAAATTGGTGTATACTTTGCCTTTAAGGTTGCACACTCACTCTTACAAGCCTTAACTGCAAGTTCTCAGAAGCTGCATCTAGATAAATGTTTCCATAAATGTTGTTAACAAATGATTGATAATAATTATATTAGGCAGTTGTGGAAAGGATATAGGAGGAAAAAAATAATTAAAGACACATATTCCCTTTTGATGTTGAACTGCACCTTCTGTTTGCCTTAAGTTTGCTTTTATTTATGTAAACCATGGAAAATTAATAAAAAAAAAATACTGGACATTCTGTAGGTTACTGGGCACGATGGATTGTAAGGTCATACAAAGCCCTCCCACTTGAGCTCTACCTTAAACCTCACTCTTGATCCTACCATGTATATTTTTCACAACTAAAAAGTTATTTTACACCTCAGCTGCCAGTAACATACAAATTAATAATTTCTGCTCCAAATTTGTAATGCATTGAGGCATAGAAGGCCTTTTACATTTAACACTCAGGGACATTTAAAAAAAATAACATTTAAGTGTCCAGTATTTTTGTATAGATTTTACTGGACAGCCTGCTAAAATAATAGACTGTATCATAAATCCAAAGTTGGAAGTACCCTCTAAAGCATGGGGCACAGAAAATCAGAATCCAGAATCCATGCAATTTCCAGCTTTAAAATAAATACGACCGTAAGCGGTCTTCCATTAATACCTTGTTTATTGTGTTTGTTATTTAACCTTTTAACGCCATTAGTAAACAAAATCTTGCGATCATGCACGTGATTACAAGATGATGGGATCACGTCAGGGGGGGTGTCCCTATGATGCTAGGCACGCCCTCCAGACCGTGATCCCATCAGGGAAGCGCCAGTGGCTTCAGGAAAGCCAATCGGTTAGGGCGTTGTATTCCGTCCGAATTTTTCTGGGCTTTAGCGTCGAAGGACGGAATACAACGTCCTAACCGATTGGCTTTCCTGAAGCCACTGGCGCTTCCCTGATGGGATCACGGTCTGGAGGGCGTGCCTAGCATCATAGGGACGCCCCCCTGACGTGATCCCATCATCTCGTAATCACGTGCATGATCGCAAGATTTTGTTTACATCGGAACAGTTGTTCGGATGTAGACACGTTAACCCCGGCACGAAAGGGTTAAGTTTAGTAAATTAATTTTTATAGCTATACTATTAATGCCAACTTGGGTCTTTAATCCCTTATTACAACTATACAATGTGTAGGGGTGTATTTAATTATATCTATCTTTTGTATTTCTAATATATTACCTTGTAGAGGAAAGAAAATATGACTAGATATCTAAGCTCAGTTTGATAAACAGTGCATGATTAATAATTTGTACTTTAACCATATTCACTGAGCCATATAATTTTCTATCATGATCAGGGCCAGACTGGGAGCAAAATTAGGCCTGGTATTCAGTTGTGCCTTGTTTGCCTAGGCCACAATATGCCCCTGCTGGTATTTTAAGGCAGAGCAGCACACTCCTTCCCCTATATCCCAAAACTACTTTGATTTGCAAAAACATTTAGGGCTAGATTACAAGTTGAGTGCAAAATATCACTTTCGCTAAAGCAATATTTGCGCTCAAATGAGTAATACCAGCGCACGCTAATGTGTGCTTGTGTTACAAATACAGCACAATGCAAATGCAATCTCATGTTCGCATTGCAGGGAAGGTTTGTGCTCACAAGAGCGTGCTTTCATAGGTTCCAATGGGAGTCTCGTTCTCATGCAGAACTAGCGCAGCGAAGGGGGTAAGTCACACATATACACATAGTAATACATAAATATACATGTATATAAGCATTACATAGTAATATTTAAATATACATGTATATAAGCATTACATAGTAATACATAAATATACATGTATATAAGCATTACATAGTAATACATAAATATACATGTATATAAGCATTGCATAGTAATACATAAATATACATGTATATAAGCATTACATAATAATACATAAATATACATGTATATAAGCATTAGTAATACATAAATATACATTTATATAAGCATTACATAATAATACATAAATATACATGTATATAAGCATTACATAATAATACATAAATATACATGTATATAAGAATTACATAGTAATACATAAATATACATGTATATAAGCATTACATAATAATACATAAATATACATGTATATAAGCATTACATAATAATACATAAATATACATGTATATAAGCATTACATAGTAATACATAAATATACATGTATATAAGCATTACATAGTAATACATAAATATACATGTATATAAGCATTACATAGTAATACATAAATATACATGTATATAAGCATTACATAATAATACATAAATATACATGTATATAAGCATTACATAGTAATACATAAATATACATGTATATAAGCATTAGTAATACATAAATATACATGTATATAAGCATTACATAATAATACATAAATATACATGTATATAAGCATTACATAGTAATACATAAATATACATGTATATAAGCATCACATAGTAATACATAAATATACATGTATATAAACATTACATAATAATACATAAATATACATGTATATAAGCATTACATAATAATACATAAATATACATGTATATAAGCATTAGTAATACATAAATATACATGTATATAAGCATTACATAGTAATACATAAATATACATGTATATAAGCATTACATAATAATACATAAATATACATGTATATAAGCATTACATAATAATACATAAATATACATGTATATAAGCATTACATAATAATACATAAATATACATGTATATAAGCATTACATAATAATACATAAATATACATGTATATAAGCATTACATAATAATACATAAATATACATGTATATAAGCATTACATAGTAATACATAAATATACATGTATATAAGCATTACATAGTAATACATAAATATACATGTATATAAGCATTACATAGTAATACATAAATATACATGTATATAAGCATTACATAATAATACATAAATATACATGTATATAAGCATTACATAGTAATACATAAATATACATGTATATAAGCATTAGTAATACATAAATATACATGTATATAAGCATTACATAATAATACATAAATATACATGTATATAGGCATTACATAGTAATACATAAATATACATGTATATAAGCATCACATAGTAATACATAAATATACATGTATATAAGCATTACATAATAATACATAAATATACATGTATATAAGCATTACATAGTAATACATAAATATACATGTATATAAACATTACATAATAATACATAAATATACATGTATATAAGCATTACATAGTAATACATAAATATACATGTATATAAGCATTGCATAGTAATACATAAATATACATGTATATAAGCATTACATAGTAATACATAAATATACATGTATATAAGCATTACATAGTAATATATAAATATACATGTATATAAGCATTAGTAATACATAAATATACATGTATATAAGCATTACATAGTAATACATAAATATACATGTATATAAGCATTACATAGTAATACATAAATATACATGTATATAAGCATTACATAGTAATACATAAATATACATGTATGTAAGCATTATATAGTAATACATAAATATACATGTATATAAGCATTAGTAATACATAAATATACATGTATATAAGCATTACATAGTAATACATAAATATACATGTATATTTAGCATTACATAGGTAATACATAAATATACATGTATATAAGCATTACATAGTAATACATAAATATACATGTATATAAGCATTACATAAGTAATACAATAACAGATACATGTATATAAGCATTACATAGTAATACATAAATATACATGTATATAAGCATTACATAATAATACATAAATATACATGTATATAAGGCATTACATAGTAATACATAAATATACATTGTATATAAGCATTACATATTAATACATAAATTATACATGTATATAAGCATTACATAGTAATACATAAATATACATGTATATAAGCATTACATAGTTAATACATAAATATACATGTATATAAGCATTACATAGTAATACATAAATATACATGTATATAAGCCATCACATAGTAATACATAAATATTACATGTATATAAGCATTACATAAGTAATACATAAATATACATGTATATAAGCATTACATAGATAATACATCAATATACATTGTATATAAGCATTACATAATAAAACATAATATAATGTATATAAGCATTACATAATAATACATAAATATACATGTATATAAGCATTACATAGTAATACATAAATATACATCTATATAAGCATTAGTAATACATAAATATACATGTATATAAGCATTACATAATAATACATAAATATACATGTATATAAGCATTACATAGTAATACATAAATATACATGTATATAAGCATCACATAGTAATACATAAATATACATGTATATAAGCATTACATAATAATACATAAATATACATGTATATAAGCATTACATAATAATACATAAATATACATGTATATAAGCATTACATAATAATACATAAATATACATGTATATAAGAATTACATAGTAATTCATAAATATACATGTATATAAGCATTATATAGTAATACATAAATATACATGTATATAAGCATTACATAGTAATACATAAATATACATGTATGTAAGCATTATATAGTAATACATAAATATACATGTATATAAGCATTACATAGTAATACATAAATATACATGTATATAAGCATTAGTAATACATAAATATACATGTATATAAGCATTACATAGTAATACATAAATATACATGTATATAAGCATTACATAATAATACATAAATATACATGTATATAAGCATTACATAATAATACATAAATATACATGTATATAAGCATTACATAATAATACATAAATATACATGTATATAAGCATTACATAATAATACATAAATATACATGTATATAAGCATTACATAGTAATACATAAATATACATGTATATAAGCATTACATAGTAATACATAAATATACATGTATATAAGCATTACATAGTAATACATAAATATACATGTATATAAGCATTACATAATAATACATAAATATACATGTATATAAGCATTACATAGTAATACATAAATATACATGTATATAAGCATTAGTAATACATAAATATACATGTATATAAGCATTACATAATAATACATAAATATACATGTATATAAGCATTACATAGTAATACATAAATATACATGTATATAAGCATCACATAGTAATACATAAATATACATGTATATAAGCATTACATAATAATACATAAATATACATGTATATAAGCATTACATAGTAATACATAAATATACATGTATATAAACATTACATAATAATACATAAATATACATGTATATAAGCATTACATAGTAATACATAAATATACATGTATATAAGCATTAGTAATACATAAATATACATGTATATAAGCATTACATAGTAATACATAAATATACATGTATATAAGCATTACATAGTAATACATAAATATACATGTATATAAGCATTACATAGTAATACATAAATATACATGTATATAAGCATTACATAGTAATACATAAATATACATGTATATAAGCATTAGTAATACATAAATATACATGTATATAAGCATTACATAATAATACATAAATATACATGTATATAAGCATTACATAGTAATACATAAATATACATGTATATAAGCATTACATAGTAATACATAAATATACATGTATATAAGCATTACATAATAATACATAAATATACATGTATATAAGCATTACATAGTAATACATAAATATACATGTATATAAGCATTACATAGTAATACATAAATATACATGTATATAAGCATTACATAGTAATACATAAATATACATGTATATAAGCATTACATAATAATACATCAATATACATGTATATAAGCATTACATAGTAATACATAAATATACATGTATATAAGCATTACATAGTAATACATAAATATACATGTATATAAGCATTACATAGTAATACATAAATATACATGTATATAGCATTACATAATAATACATAAATATACATGTATATAAGCATTACATAATAATACATAAATATACATGTATATAAGCATTACATAATAATACATAAATATACATGTATATAAGCATTACATAGTAATACATAAATATACATGTATATAAGCATTACATAGTAATACATAAATATACATGTATATAAGCATTACATAGTAATACATAAATATACATGTATATAAGCATTACATAGTAATACATAAATATACATGTATATAAGCATTACATAATAATACATAAATATACATGTATATAAGCATTACATAGTAATACATAAATAAACATGTATATAAGCATTAGTAATACATAAATATACATGTATATAAGCATTACATAATAATACATAAATATACATGTATATAAGCATTACATAGTAATACATAAATATACATGTATATAAGCATCACATAGTAATACATAAATATACATGTATATAAGCATTACATAATAATACATAAATATACATGTATATAAGCATTACATAGTAATATCTAAATATACATGTATATAAACATTACATAATAATACATAAATATACATGTATATAAGCATTACATAGTAGTACATAAATATACATGTATATAAGCATTGCATAGTAATACATAAATATACATGTATATAAGCATTACATAGTAATACATAAATATACATGTATATAAGCATTACATAGTAATACATAAATATACATGTATATAAGCATTACATAATAATACATAAATATACATGTATATAAGCATTACATAATAATACATAAATATACATGTATATAAGCATTACATAGTAATACATAAATATACATGTATATAAGCATAGTAATACATAAATATACATGTATATAAGCTTACATAATAATACATAAATATACATGTATATAAGCATTACATAGTAATACATAAATATACATGTATATAAGCATTACATAGTAAATACATTAAATATACATGTATATAAGCATTATATAGTAATACATAATATACATGTATATAAGCATTACATAATAATCATAAATATACATGTATATAAGCATTACATAGTAATACATAAATATACATGTTATAAGCATTAGTAATACATAAATATACATGTATATAAGCATTACATAATAATACATAAATATACATGTATATAAGCATTACATAGTAATACATAAATATACATGTATATAAGCATTACATAAGTAATACATAAATATACATGTATATAAGCATTACATAGTAATACATAAATATACATGTATATAAGCATTACATATTAATACATAAATATACATGTATATAAGCATTACATAATAATACATAAATATACATGTATATAAGCATTACATAGTAATACATAAATATACATGTATATAAGCATTACATAGTAATACATAAATATACATGTATATAAGCATTACATAGTAATACATAAATATACATGTATATAAGCATTACATAGTAATACATAAATATACATGTATATAAGCATTACATAGTAATACATAAATATACATGTATATAAGCATTAGTAATACATAAATATACATGTATATAAGCATTACATAATAATACATAAATATACATGTATATAAGCATTACATAGTAATACATAAATATACATGTATATAAGCATCACATAGTAATACATAAATATAAATGTATATAAAGCATTACATAATAATACAAAATATATACATGTATATAAGCATTACATAGTATACATAAATATACATGTATATAAATCATACATAGTAATACATAAAGTATACATGTATATTAGCATTACAATAGGTAATACATAAATATACATGTATATAGCATTAGCATAGTAATACATCAATATACATGATAAATAAGCATTACATAGTATACTAAATATACAATGTATATAAAGCATTACATAGTAATACATAAATATACATGTATATATGCATTAGTAATACATAAATATACATGTATAAAAGCATTACATAGTAATACAATAAATTATACATGTATATAAGCATTACATATTAAGACATAAATATACATGTATATAAGCTATTACATAGTATACATAAATTCTACATGTATAGTAGCATTACTATAGTAATACATAAATATACATGTATATATGCATTACATAGTAATACATAAATTACATGTATATAAGCATTACATAGTAATACATAAATATAACATGATATAATAGGCATACATAATAATACATAAATATACAAGTATATAAGCATTACATAATACTACATAAATATACATTGTAATATAAGCATAATAATTAATACATAAATATACATGTATATAAGCATTACATAATAATACATAAATATACATGTATATAAGCATTACATAATAATACATAAATATACATGTATATAAGCATTACATAGTAATACATAAATATACATGTATATAAGCATTACATAGTAATACATAAATATACATGTATATAAGCATTACATAGTAATACATAAATATACATGTATATAAGCATTACATAATAATACATAAATATACATGTATATAAGCATTACATAGTAATACATAAATATACATGTATATAAGCATTAGTAATACATAAATATACATGTATATAAGCATTACATAATAATACATAAATATACATGTATATAAGCATTACATAGTAATACATAAATATACATGTATATAAGCATCACATAGTAATACATAAATATACATGTATATAAGCATTACATAATAATACATAAATATACATGTATATAAGCATTACATAGTAATATCTAAATATACATGTATATAAACATTACATAATAATACATAAATATACATGTATATAAGCATTACATAGTAATACATAAATATACATGTATATAAGCATTGCATAGTAATACATAAATATACATGTATATAAGCATTACATAGTAATACATAAATATACATGTATATAAGCATTGCATAGTAATACATAAATATACATGTATATAAGCATTACATAATAATACATAAATATACATGTATATAAGCATTACATAATAATACATAAATATACATGTATATAAGCATTACATAGTAATACATAAATATACATGTATATAAGCATTAGTAATACATAAATATACATGTATATAAGCATTACATAATAATACATAAATATACATGTATATAAGCATTACATAGTAATACATAAATATACATGTATATAAGCATTACATAGTAATACATAAATATACATGTATATAAGCATTACATAGTAATACATAAATATACATGTATATAAGCATTAGTAATACATAAATATACATGTATATAAGCATTACATAATAATACATAAATATACATGTATATAAGCATTACATAGTAATACATAAATATACATGTATATAAGCATTACATAGTAATACATAAATATACATGTATATAAGCATTACATAATAATACATAAATATACATGTATATAAGCATTACATAATAATACATAAATATACATGTATATAAGCATTACATAGTAATACATAAATATACATGTATATAAGCATTACATAGTAATACATAAATATACATGTATATAAGCATTACATAATAATACATAAATATACATGTATATAAGCATTACATAATAATACATAAATATACATGTATATAAGCATTACATAGTAATACATAAATATACATGTATATAAGCATTACATAGTAATACATAAATATACATGTATATAAGCATTACATAGTAATACATAAATATACATGTATATAAGCATTACATAATAATACATAAATATACATGTATATAAGCATTACATAATAATACATAAATATACATGTATATAAGCATTACTATGTAATACATAAATATACATGTATATAAGCATTACATAGTAATACATAAATATACATGTATATAAGCATTACATAGTAATACATAAATATACATGTATATAAGCATTACATAGTAATACATAAATATACATGTATATAAGCATTACATAATAATACATAAATATACATGTATATAAGCATTACATAGTAATACATAAATATACATGTATATAAGCATTACATAGTAATACATAAATATACATGTATATAAGCATTACATAGTAATACATAAATATACATGTATATAAGCATTACATAATAATACATAAATATACATGTATATAAGCATTACATAGTAATACATAAATATACATGTATATAAGCATTACATAGTAATACATAAATATACATGTATATAAGCATTACATAATAATACATAAATATACATGTATATAAGCATTACATAGTAATACATAAATATACATGTATATAAGCATTAGTAATACATAAATATACATGTATATAAGCATTACATAATAATACATAAATATACATGTATATAAGCATTACATAGTAATACATAAATATACATGTATATAAGCATCACATAGTAATACATAAATATACATGTATATAAGCATTACATAATAATACATAAATATACATGTATATAAGCATTACATAATAATACATAAATATACATGTATATAAGCATTACATAATAATACATAAATATACATGTATATAAGCATTACATAGTAATACATAAATATACATGTATATAAGCATTGCATAGTAATACATAAATATACATGTATATAAGCATTACATAGTAATACATAAATATACATGTATATAAGCATTACATAGTAATACATAAATATACATGTATATAAGCATTACATAGTAATACATAAATATACATGTATATAAGCATTACATAGTAATACATAAATATACATGTATATAAGCATTACATAGTAATACATAAATATACATGTATATAAGCATTACATAGTAATACATAAATATACATGTATATAAGCATTAGTAATACATAAATATACATGTATATAAGCATTACATAGTAATACATAAATATACATGTATATAAGCATTACATAATAATACATAAATATACATGTATATAAGCATTACATAATAATACATAAATATACATGTATATAAGCATTACATAATAATACATAAATATACATGTATATAAGCATTACATAATAATACATAAATATACATGTATATAAGCATTACATAGTAATACATAAATATACATGTATATAAGCATTACATAGTAATACATAAATATACATGTATATAAGCATTACATAGTAATACATAAATATACATGTATATAAGCATTACATAATAATACATAAATATACATGTATATAAGCATTACATAGTAATACATAAATATACATGTATATAAGCATTAGTAATACATAAATATACATGTATATAAGCATTACATAATAATAATATAAATATACATGTATATAAGCATTACATAGTAATACATACAATATACATGTATATAAGCATCACATAGTAATACATAAATATACATGTATATAAGCATTACATAATAATACATAAATATACATGTATATAAGCATTACATAGTAATATCTAAATATACATGTATATAAACATTACATAATAATACATAAATATACATGTATATAAGCATTACATAGTAATACATAAATATACATTGTATATAAGCATTGCATAGTAATACATAAATATACATGTAATATAAGCATTACATAGTAATACATAAATATACATGTATATAGCATTACATAATAATACATAAATAACATGTATATAGCATGACATATAATACATAAATATACATGTATATAAGCATTAATAATACATAAATATACATGTATATAAGCATTACAAAGTAATACATAAATATACATGTATATCCAAGCATTAGTAATACATAAATATACATGTATAATAAGCATTACATAGTAATACATAAATATACATGTATATAAGCATTACATAGTAATACATAAATATACATGTATATAAGCATTACATAGTAATACATAAATATACATGTATGTAAGCATTATATAGTAATACATAAATATACATGTATATAAGCATTAGTAATACATAAATATACATGTATATAAGCATTACATAGTAATACATAAATATACATGTATATAAGCATTACATAATAATACATAAATATACATGTATATAAGCATTACATAATAATACATAAATATACATGTATATAAGCATTACATAATAATACATAAATATACATGTATATAAGCATTACATAATAATACATAAATATACATGTATATAAGCATTACATAATAATACATAAATATACATGTATATAAGCATTACATAGTAATACATAAATATACATGTATATAAGCATTACATAGTAATACATAAATATACATGTATATAAGCATTACATAGTAATACATAAATATACATGTATATAAGCATTACATAATAATACATAAATATACATGTATATAAGCATTACATAGTAATACATAAATATACATGTATATAAGCATTAGTAATACATAAATATACATGTATATAAGCATTACATAATAATACATAAATATACATGTATATAAGCATTACATAGTAATACATAAATATACATGTATATAAGCATCACATAGTAATACATAAATATACATGTATATAAGCATTACATAATAATACATAAATATACATGTATATAAGCATTACATAGTAATATCTAAATATACATGTATATAAACATTACATAATAATACATAAATATACATGTATATAAGCATTACATAGTAATACATAAATATACATGTATATAAGCATTGCATAGTAATACATAAATATACATGTATATAAGCATTACATAGTAATACATAAATATACATGTATATAAGCATTGCATAGTAATACATAAATATACATGTATATAAGCATTACATAATAATACATAAATATACATGTATATAAGCATTACATAATAATACATAAATATACATGTATATAAGCATTACATAGTAATACATAAATATACATGTATATAAGCATTAGTAATACATAAATATACATGTATATAAGCATTACATAATAATACATAAATATACATGTATATAAGCATTACATAGTAATACATAAATATACATGTATATAAGCATTACATAGTAATACATAAATATACATGTATATAAGCATTACATAGTAATACATAAATATACATGTATATAAGCATTAGTAATACATAAATATACATGTATATAAGCATTACATAATAATACATAAATATACATGTATATAAGCATTACATAGTAATACATAAATATACATGTATATAAGCATTACATAGTAATACATAAATATACATGTATATAAGCATTACATAATAATACATAAATATACATGTATATAAGCATTACATAATAATACATAAATATACATGTATATAAGCATTACATAGTAATACATAAATATACATGTATATAAGCATTACATAGTAATACATAAATATACATGTATATAAGCATTACATAATAATACATCAATATACATGTATATAAGCATTACATAATAATACATAAATATACATGTATATAAGCATTACATAGTAATACATAAATATACATGTATATAAGCATTACATAGTAATACATAAATATACATGTATATAAGCATTACATAATAATACATAAATATACATGTATATAAGCATTACATAATAATACATAAATATACATGTATATAAGCATTACATAATAATACATAAGTATACATGTATATAAGCATTACATAATAATACATAAATATACATGTATATAAGCATTACATAGTAATACATAAATATACATGTATATAAGCATTACATAGTAATACATAAATATACATGTATATAAGCATTACATAGTAATACATAAATATACATGTATATAAGCATTACATAATAATACATAAATATACATGTATATAAGCATTACATAGTAATACATAAATATACATGTATATAAGCATTAGTAATACATAAATATACATGTATATAAGCATTACATAATAATACATAAATATACATGTATATAAGCATTACATAGTAATACATAAATATACATGTATATAAGCATCACATAGTAATACATAAATATACATGTATATAAGCATTACATAATAATACATAAATATACATGTATATAAGCATTACATAGTAATATCTAAATATACATGTATATAAACATTACATAATAATACATAAATATACATGTATATAAGCATTACATAGTAATACATAAATATACATGTATATAAGCATTGCATAGTAATACATAAATATACATGTATATAAGCATTACATAGTAATACATAAATATACATGTATATAAGCATTGCATAGTAATACATAAATATACATGTATATAAGCATTACATAATAATACATAAATATACATGTATATAAGCATTACATAATAATACATAAATATACATGTATATAAGCATTACATAGTAATACATAAATATACATGTATATAAGCATTAGTAATACATAAATATACATGTATATAAGCATTACATAATAATACATAAATATACATGTATATAAGCATTACATAGTAATACATAAATATACATGTATATAAGCATTACATAGTAATACATAAATATACATGTATATAAGCATTACATAGTAATACATAAATATACATGTATATAAGCATTAGTAATACATAAATATACATGTATATAAGCATTACATAATAATACATAAATATACATGTATATAAGCATTACATAGTAATACATAAATATACATGTATATAAGCATTACATAGTAATACATAAATATACATGTATATAAGCATTACATAATAATACATAAATATACATGTATATAAGCATTACATAATAATACATACATATACATGTATATAAGCATTACATAATAATACATAAATATACATGTATATAAGCATTACATAGTAATACATAAATATACATGTATATAAGCATTACATAGTAATACATAAATATACATGTATATAAGCATTACATAATAATACATCAATATACATGTATATAAGCATTACATAATAATACATAAATATACATGTATATAAGCATTACATAGTAATACATAAATATACATGTATATAAGCATTACATAGTAATACATAAATATACATGTATATAAGCATTACATAATAATACATAAATATACATGTATATAAGCATTACATAATAATACATAAATATACATGTATATAAGCATTACATAGTAATACATAAATATACATGTATATAAGCATTACATAGTAATACATAAATATACATGTATATAAGCATTACATAGTAATACATAAATATACATGTATATAAGCATTACATAGTAATACATAAATATACATGTATATAAGCATTACATAATAATACATAAATATACATGTATATAAGCATTACATAGTAATACATAAATATACATGTATATAAGCATTACATAGTAATACATAAATATACATGTATATAAGCATTACATAATAATACATAAATATACATGTATATAAGCATTACATAATAATACATAAATATACATGAATATAAGCATTACATAGTAATACATAAATATACATGTATATAAGCATTACATAGTAATACATAAATATACATGTATATAAGCATTACATAGTAATATTTAAATATACATGTATATAAGCATTACATAGTAATACATAAATATACATGTATATAAGCATTACATAATAATACATAAATATACATGTATATAAGCATTACATAATAATACATAAATATACATGTATATAAGCATTACATAATAATACATAAATATACATGTATATAAGCATTACATAGTAATACATAAATATACATGTATATAAGCATTACATAGTAATACATAAATATACATGTATATAAGCATTACATAGTAATACATAAATATACATGTATATAAGCATTACGTAATAATACATAAATATACATGTATATAAGCATTACATAATAATACATAAATATACATGTATATAAGCATTACATAATAATACATAAATATACATGTATATAAGCATTACATAATAATACATAAATATACATGTATATAAGCATTAGTAATACATAAATATACATGTATATAAGCATTACATAATAATACATAAATATACATGTATATAAGCATTACATAATAATACATAAATATACATGTATATAAGCATTACATAGTAATACATAAATATACATGTATATAAGCATTGCATAGTAATACATAAATATACATGTATATAAGCATTACATTGGAATACATAAATATACATGTATATAAGCATTGCATAGTAATACATAAATATACATGTATATAAGCATTACATAATAATACATAAATATACATGTATATAAGCATTACATAATAATACATAAATATACATGTATATAAGCATTACATAGTAATACATAAATATACATGTATATAAGCATTAGTAATACATAAATATACATGTATATAAGCATTACATAATAATACATAAATATACATGTATATAAGCATTACATAGTAATACATAAATATACATGTATATAAGCATTACATAGTAATACATAAATATACATGTATATAAGCATTACATAGTAATACATAAATATACATGTATATAAGCATTAGTAATACATAAATATACATGTATATAAGCATTACATAATAATACATAAATATACATGTATATAAGCATTACATAGTAATACATAAATATACATGTATATAAGCATTACATAGTAATACATAAATATACATGTATGTAAGCATTACATAATAATACATAAATATACATGTATATAAGCATTACATAATAATACATAAATATACATGTATATAAGCATTACATAATAATACATAAATATACATGTATATAAGCATTACATAGTAATACATAAATATACATGTATATAAGCATTACATAGTAATACATAAATATACATGTATATAAGCATTACATAATAATACATAAATATACATGTATATAAGCATTACATAATAATACATAAATATACATGTATATAAGCATTACATAGTAATACATAAATATACATGTATATAAGCATTACATAGTAATACATAAATATACATGTATATAAGCATTACATAATAATACATAAATATACATGTATATAAGCATTACATAATAATACATAAATATACATGTATATAAGCATTACATAGTAATACATAAATATACATGTATATAAGCATTACATAGTAATACATAAATATACATGTATATAAGCATTACATAGTAATACATAAATATACATGTATATAAGCATTACATAGTAATACATAAATATACATGTATATAAGCATTACATAATAATACATAAATATACAGTGATATAAGCATTACATAGTAATACATAAATATACATGTATATAAGCATTACATAGTAATACATAAATATACATGTATATAAGCATTACATAATAATACATAAATATACATGTATATAAGCATTACATAATAATACATAAATATACATGTATATAAGCATTACATAGTAATACATAAATATACATGTATATAAGCATTACATAGTAATACATAAATATACATGTATATAAGCATTACATAGTAATATTTAAATATACATGTATATAAGCATTACATAGTAATACATAAATATACATGTATATAAGCATTACATAATAATACATAAATATACATGTATATAAGCATTACATAATAATACATAAATATACATGTATATAAGCATTACATAATAATACATAAATATACATGTATATAAGCATTACATAGTAATACATAAATATACATGTATATAAGCATTACATAGTAATACATAAATATACATGTATATAAGCATTATATAGTAATACATAAATATACATGTATATAAGCATTATGTAATAATACATAAATATACATGTATATAAGCATTACATAATAATACATAAATATACATGTATATAAGCATTACATAATAATACATAAATATACATGTATATAAGCATTACATAATAATACATAAATATACATGTATATAAGCATTAGTAATACATAAATATACATGTATATAAGCATTACATAATAATACATAAATATACATTTATATAAGCATTACATAATAATACATAAATATACATGTATATAAGCATTACATAATAATACATAAATATACATGTATATAAGCATTAGTAATACATAAATATACATGTATATAAGCATTAGTAATACATAAATATACATGTATATAAGCATTACATAATAATACATAAATATACATGTATATAAGCATTACATAATAATACATAAATATACATGTATATAAGCATTACATAATAATACATAAATATACATGTATATAAGCATACACATATATAATTATTGAGAACCCACGGTTCCCATAGGCTGCTATTTTAAGACACTTTTCAGAGCTGTTTTTATACTACACATATGTTTTAGGGCCAGTTGGGGCACATTTAAAAAATTAACCAGATGTCTGACCTCTGGTTAATTTTTTGAGTGCTAATTGCTACTGCGAGCTCACGGTAGCAATAACCAGACACTTGTAATAGCTGGTTATTTATCCCGTGCCCGCAAATGGGTGAATTTTCCTGTTTACGGGTGCGCAAAAAATTAGCGCTCCGCTTGTAATCTAGCCCTTAAAGTTTTTTAACACAGTTCTGTCCCTGTATTTTTAAATTTGTTGCCATTAATAGTAACAAAAGCGAAACATAAAAGGAGCTGCTGAAGCATTTAAATAAATGTCATGGCATATTAATCACACGTAAACTGCACTATCAAATTAAAAATATAGCGCACACAGACATCAACAGGCACCATCAAGAGGAGCTAATTCTCTGTGACTGTCCCCCTTAACCCTTGGTTTGCACATGTTAGTAAATACGCACTTGTGTGGCCCTCCAGTACAATTATGGTGGCAAGTTTTTCAGTACAATAACACTGTATCAGCAATATTGGAAACCTTTGCCACCATTAAGGCAAATTCATACACTTTCTGTATACTGTGATGCCTATTTTGCCAGAGGGGCACAAAAAGTGAAGCCTGACCGAAGAGCCAGAAAAGGCTCCTAGATGTGTGGGCCCATTGTTAAATGAAACCTCTGATACCCTGAAGTTACACTCTTGTACAAGGGCTGGCCCTGCATCATGCACGAGTAATAATGCTGGCGACTGGGTGGAACAAAGACAACTGGCCCCAGCCCACAACTGTCCCCGGCCCACTGGGCAAATGCCCTGTATGCTATTTGGTCAGTCCGAGCCTGATCATTCTATTATTGCATGTTGTTAAATAATATAATAAAAAAACAGTTTGCAATGTCTGATTCATTCTGTTTTAAACCGTAGTTCATTCTAAAAAAATGATACCAGATTTTGAATTTAAAATTTGTTCTATAAACTCAGCTTCTCCTAAATATATGGGGGCCTATCAATCAAGCTCCGAATGGAGCTTGACAGCCCGTGTTTCTGGCGAGTCTGAAGACTCGCCAGAAACACAAGTTATGGAGCAGCAGTCACAAAGACCGCTGCTCCATAAACCTGTCCGTCTGCTCTGAGCAGGCAGACAGGAATCGCCGGAATTCAACACGATCGAGTACGATCAGGTTGATTGACACTTCCCTGCTGGTGGCCCATTGGCCGCGAGTCTGCAGGGGGCGGTGTTGCACCAGCAGCTCTTGTGAGCTGCTGGAGCAATGCTGAATACGGAGAGCATATTGCTCTCCGCATTCAGCGATGTCTTGCGGACCTGATCCGCACTGTCGGATCAGGTCCGCAAGACATTTGTTAAATTGGCCTCATGGACTAACTTTTTTTTAACTTTTTTTCTTTAGCTAAAACAGTTGCACTAGTAAATGTAAATTCTTGTAGATTGCAAGGTGAATATGTGAAACTATGTGAACATATCCCATTGTAGTTAAATCTCCCTGAATTCATAGACATGTGTAAAGCACAACCCATTGCACATGTCTCTTATTCTCTTCTTACCTTAGTTTTATGCTAGATTCTCATACATGGCACAGATCTTCTTAAAGGGGCAGTCTACTCCAGAATTGTAATCCTGTATTGTTTAAAAAGATAGATAATTCCTTTATTACCCATTCCCAAGTTTTGATTAACCAACAAGGTTATATTAATATACTTTTTTACCACTGTGATTACCTTGTATCTAAGGGGCTGAATTATCAAATGGTTGGCGGACATGATTCTCTGTAGCGAATCATGTCCGCCCGACATTGCTGAATGCGATAGCATACGCTGTCGGCATTTAACATTGCATAAACAGTTTTGGTGAACTGTTTGTGCAATGCCACCCCCTGCAGATTTGCTTGCCAATCGGCCGCTAGCAGGGGGGTCTCAATCAACCCGATCGTATTCGATCAGGCCGATTGCTCGAGTTAAGGAGCAGCGGTCTTAAGACCGCTGCTTCTTAACTCCTGTTTCCGGTGAGCCTGAAAGCTCGCACGGAAACAAGGTTATTCAGGACCATTCGGCCCTTGATAATTCAACCTCTAAGTCTCTGCAGACTGCCCCCTTATTTAATTTATTTTGACAGACCTGCATTTTAGCCATGCAGTGCCCTCTCATAAGTAACTCCACGGGCGTGAGCACAATGTTATCTATATGGCACACATGAACTAACCCCCTCTTGCAGTGAAAAACTGTCAAATGCAATCAGATAAGAGGCGGCCTTCAAAGCCTTATAAATTAGCATATAAACCTACTTAGGTTTAGCTTTCAACTAAGAATACCAAGAGAACAAAGAATATTTGATGATAAAAGTAAATTGGAAAGTTTAAAATGACATGCCCTATCTGAATCATGAAAGTTTAATTTTGACTAGACTGTCCCTTTAAACACGATTACTGGGTTTTCTTAAGGAGTGGAAGAGCCTCAAACCTGAGAACCCAGTGAAACCCAAGCGAAACACTTCACATCTTCTTCGACTGGATTGGAATAGACCCCAGTATTTGTTCTCCTTTACTTCACAAAATAAATGTAAGGACAATACTGTGACTTTGACTGCTTATTACACACTACAGTAGATGCTTAATTCACACACATTATACTTGTAAAAAAAAAAAGAGAGTAAAGTGGAAATGAGATTGGCTGTTTTTTAACCTTATAAGATAGCCTTGCCCTGTTTATCAACACTACTACAGAATGATAATTACACATATGCATTATGCAAAAATACTAAGATTACGAGTGGCTCGTTAACTCTTGCTCGCAAGCAAAAAGAGGTTTATAACAGCTTCTTGCGTGCACATATTACGAGTTGAAAGTAAAGGCATCCTCTTGGGTGCAATTAAATTATCTAATCGAATTTACCAATGTGCTGGTACTGACGTGCTGATATCTCAGGGGGTATCAACTCACCCTCTCTCCAGGTGCTGCTCAGCCAGATGAATCACAAGAGAGATCCAAGGATACGAAGCTCAACTGTGTGTAGCATTCAAATGGGAAAAACAAAGGTGCTAGAACTGTGCTTAAGTTTAAAAATTTGTTTATTTAAAAACAACACATTAAAAACAAAAGCAGTGAGTTAAAATAGGGGTGTCCATGTTTTACCCCCTGAGATATCAGCACGTCACTACCAGCACATTGGTGTGCTTGTGCTATTGCCAAATGTGAGTACCCATTTTTGGATTTTGGTTGCATCATTTCATGCTCACTTTTGGTTGATCCGCGCATGAGGCGCCCCTCTGTTTTGTGCCCCTCCTTTTTGCCTCATACTGTGTGACTGTCGGTGTGTGTGTGTGTTTCCAGTGTCTGTTCCTTTTTAGGACAGCTTGACCTTACTGCTGAATAGTCTCAAAATTTGTAAAGACTTTTTGAGACTAATGCCTTTGTGGAAGTCACCAAACTACCACTCAACCTTTAACCCCTTAATGACCACAATGTACCCTGTATGTCACTGGTCGTTAAGGGTTTTTTCAGGACATAATAGCACAAGTCTAGCAAGAACACGCTATTAATGCCCTCCCTCCAGAAGGCTTTGTGGAATAGAGCAGTCTCAACGCTGGTGGCAAGACCACGTTATAAAACAATCAAGTCCCCAAAAAAGGCCAGCGACATACAGGGTACGTCGCTGGTCCTTAAGGGGTTAAATGAGTGTTTAGGCAGTCCAGGGGCCTTCCTATCAGCCACTGCATACTGTTAGCATCATATAGTTAGCTAGTCGCAAGAGCTGAGTGTGTGTATGTTTTCTGTGGGTGTCTGTGCGACTGTGTCTCTGTGTCTATGTGTGTTTGAATTGCTGTGTATGGTGTTAACTGCTGTTACAACGCAAAGGTTTAACTACAGTAGAATAAAGTGGCAAAACATTTTAGTAATTTGGCCAAAAATATTACAGGTCAAAGGGGGAAGAGGGGCCCGATCAATGGTTCAGTAAGGGGACACAAAATTTCACGTGGCGATCCTGAGTCTTTCATTATATAAATATCAAACTTTATTCATCCACAATCCTTTCATTATTGTTGTTCAAAATAATTTTTATTCAACTATTTCTTGCCAGCAATAAACACTAAAAAATATAAAGTATTCCAATATATGCAAAACACCAGTGCTTGAATACACTACACAGATCAACATCAACTGGTGATAATTTATAGAGCACACAGGTTTACTTCCTTCATGGGTTAAAGCGGCTAGATTATAACTTGAGTGCTAATTTATTGCGCATTTGTAATGGCTGGTTATTAACTGCCCACCTATAAAACACGTTAACGGGCGGGCAATAAATAAAGAGCCATTACAAGTGACTGGTTCTTGCTACCACAAGCTCGCGGTAGCTATTAGCGCTCAAAAAATTAACCAGAAGTCAGACCTCTGGTTAATATTTAAAATTTCCCCCAATTCCCCACAAAATACAGCGTGTAGTGCTTTTTTAAAATTAAAAAAATAATAGCATCTTTTATAAAAAAAAAAAATAGAAACTACATGAAGCAGGTATCAGGGGTTAGTTGGCAGGTGTGAGGTGTTAGAAAAAAAAAAAGTGCACTGAAAAGTTCCTATACATAGCGGTCTATGGGAACTGTGTGTTCCCAGTAAATATATATGTATATGCTTATTAATATGTGTATAAATACATATTAACACATAAATATATATGTATATATTCATATACATATATATTTATATTTGCTGCCCATCACTGCGCGACTTACCCCCTTCTCTGCGCTAGTTTTCATGCAGTGTCTGACGGCTTGAGAACAAGGCTCCCATTGGAGTCTATGGAAGAGCACTTTCGTGAATGCAAAGCTTCCATGCAATGCAAACGCAAGGTCACGTTCGCATTGCACCTAACTTGTAATACCAGTACACATTTGCATGCGCTGGTATTACTAAGTTGAGTGCAAATATAGCTTTCGCTGAAGCGATATTTTGCCCTCGACTTGTAATCTAGACCTATGAGTTTAGTCCCTGCTGCAAAATTCTCATGTGAAAATAACAACTTGTAGTTCTACCAATTATTTTGCCATGCAACCCCTTGCAGATGGGACCTGCATTTATTTATATTTCTTGTCTGGAATATATACAATCTATTCAACAAAGGATACCAAGAGAACAATGTATATTGGATAACAGAAATAAATGTAATAGTAAATTATGAGCACACCTAAACAGATTATGGCAGCCCTGGCAAAGCCTCTGGATGTGGGAGCACTAGGAAAGGGGAGTAACGTACATTGACAAGCTCCTTATTAAGTTTTGTTATTTCCCTGCTTTTCACATATAACTAAGAAATGTACTTTTATATTTTTTTGTCATGTGATGCCTTCAAAATATATTAACTTCCTAATTAAACCATTGCCCTTGACTTTACTACATTTTTAAGCAGAAGACAGTAATTTTCAAACTAATGGCCTTTATCTTTTGGACTGGAAATGTCTTTAGTTTTATGATATTAGAGAAAATTAGAGATGTCTTATTCTGTTAATTACAATGAATAATTAATCCCCGGGGGGCTGTCACAATAAATCAATGGTCATCTTTGGCAGAATTGTTTTTTTTAATGCTAGATGGTAAACAAGCATTTATCACCTTGCCCAAAAGCTAATGTATTATTAATCATTTAGAGGGCTGTACAGACAGGGTTATTTATATATCCTACTAGTCCTAAAGCCCGTTCACACGGGCCATTTTTTGCAGGGTACAGCGGTCCCACCCCTTGCGCTCTCTCCCTGCCCCTCTCTTTTGCTCTCTCTCCCCCCTCTCTTTTGCGCTTTCTCTCCCCCTTTCTTTTGCGATCTCTCTCCCCCTCTCTCTTTTGCGTTCCCTCTCCCCTCTCTTTTGAGCTCTCTCTCTCCCCCCTCTCTTTTGCGCTCTCTCTCCCCCCTCTCTTTTGCGCTCTCTCTCTCCCCCTCTCTTTTGCGCTCTCTCTCTCCCCCCTCTCTTTTGCACTCTCTCTCTCCCCCTCTCTTTTGCGCTCTCTCTCTCTACCCTCACTTTTGCGCTATCTCTCCCCCTCTCTTTTGCGCTCTCTCCCCCCCTCTTTTGCGCTCTCTCTATCCCCCCTCTTTTGCGCTCTCTCTCTCCCCTCCTCTTTTGTGCTCTCTCTCTCCCCCCCTCTTTTGCGCTCTCTCTCTCCCCCCTCTTTTGCACTCTCTCCCCCTCTCTTCTGCGCTCTCTCTCCCCCTCTCTTTTGTGCTCTCTCTCTCACCCCTCTCTTTTGCGCTCTCTCTCCCTCCTCTCTTTTGCGCGCTCTCTCTCCCCTGTCTCTCTCCCCCCTCTCTCTCTCTCCCCTCTCTCTCTCTCTCCCCCTCTCTCTCCCATCTATCTCTCTCTCTCTCCCCTCTATCTCTCTCTCCCCTCTATCTCTCTCTCTCCCCCTCTCTCCCCCCCCCTCTCTCTCTCTCTCCCCCCTCTCTCTCTTTCTCCCCTCTCTCTCTCCCCCTCTCTCTCTCCCCTCTCTCTCTCTCCCCCCTCTCTCTCCCCTCTCTCTCTCCCCTCTCTATCTCCCCCCTCTCTCTCTCCCGCTCTCTCTCTCCCTCCCCTCTCTCTCTCTCTCCCTCCCCTCTCTCTCTCCCTCCCCTCTCTCTCTCCCCTCTCTCTCTCTCTCTCTCTCCCCCTCCTCTCTCTCACTCCCTCCCTCCCCCTCCCCTCTCTCTCTCTCACTCCCCCTCCCCTCTCTCTCTCCCTCCCCTCTCTCTCTCCCCTCCCCTCTCTCTCCCTCCCCTCTCTCTCTCCCCCTCCCCTCTCTCTCTCCCCCTCCCCTCTCTCTCTCCCTCCCCTCTCTCTCTCACTCCCCTCCCCTCTCTCTCTCTCACTCCCCCTCCCCCTCTCACTCCCCCTCTCTCTCTCTCTCTCCCCTCTCTCTCTCTCTCCCTCCCCTCCTCCCCCCTCTCTCTCTCCTCCCCCTCTCTCTCTCTCCTCCCCCTCTCTCTCTCTCCTCCCCTCTCTCTCTCTCTCTCTCTCCCCCCTCCCCCTCTCTTTCTCTTCCCCCCCTTTCTTTTGATCTCTCTGTCCCCTTTCTTTTGCTCTCCCTCCACTCTCTTTTGCTGTTTCTCCCCCTCTCTTTTGCTCCCTCTCTTCTGCTCCTTTTATCTCCCCTCTTGATCTCTCTCTCCCCTCTTGATCTTTCTCTCACCTTCCTTATCTTTTCCCTACCCCCTTTCTCCCCTCTTTTGAGCTGTTTTGAGCTCTCAAACTGCACAGCCTTTCACGGCCCGTCTGGCCCCGCCCCTTAACACTCGACCACGCCCCCTCACGACCCTCGCGCTCGGTCACGCCCCCTTCGCGCTCGACCACGCCCCCGGTCACGCTCTGTCACGCACACTTCTGCTCGCACTGCAGAGCAGAGACTTAGGGACTCTCAAAGGCCAGGTGTGTTTGTCCTCGTGCTGTGCTGTCTACTGCGCATGACGGCTTCGGACAAACACACTTGGCCTTTTATTATATAGGATTGTGCTACCTTGTATATGGCAATTTAGATTTCTGATTTTGGATAAATTAATCAATTTTAGAATATTTATTTTTACTTTCTGAAGTATTATTAGGTTTAAACCTTTCTTGAATCCAATTTACCATCATATATCATTCATTGTGTTTTCATTAAAGCTCTAAGCAAAAAGTCATTTTTATTGGCTGTCTTTTGTGTCATAAGTGTAGGTGATGATTATGTTTGTGTGCAATCTACTATGTAATCTTACAATGCATTGCTTCTACTAATATTATTAATGACATTTTAAAATGCATGCAACTTATACACATAATTCAACCAATCTTAATAATTACGACATTAGTTAAATAAATGAAATGTGTTTGTTCTTCATATAAACTAGATGTCTTATTTTTTGGAAGGAGCTGAAAAGGAACTGATCTGAGAGTAATTGAATGTAATTTGATATTTAAATGCAGGTATCAATCAAGTTTATATAACACTGCTGTAAGACATTTTATTAAATGATTCCTGTCTTATATTATGTGGATTATTTTTTTCTGGGAATTCCTTTATTTGACAGCTATTATTTTATCAATTTAGGCTTTTGAAAAAGATGTTCTTAAAACTGCCAATGAAAGAGTGTAACAATTATCTGTTTTGTGTATGGAAACATGAATAAAACTATAATAATAATCAGTGGCACTTTCTGATAAAAATATTTCATATAAATATTAATAAACAATTTTTTTATAAAGGATAAAAGAGATATGGGGGCCGATTTATCAATCTCCGTATGGAGATGCTCCATAACTTGTCCGTCTGCTCTGAGGCCGCGGACAGAAATCAACCCGATCGAATACGATCAGGTTGATTGACACCCCCTGCTAGCAGTAGCAAATCTGCAGGAGGTGGCATTGCACCAGCAGTTCACAGGAACTGCTGGTGCAATGATAAATGCTGACAGTGTATGCTGTTGGCATTTATCGATGTGTAGCGGACATGATACACTACATCGTATCCTGTCCGCTCACACTATGATAAATATACCCCATGGTATATGACAAGGTATTTTACTGAAAAAGGCTATAATGTCTATATATATATATATATTTTTTTTGTGTATGTGTGTATATATGTGGGCATATGTGTGTGTACACATGTACAGTATTTATGTGTTTATATGTATATACATACATATATACACATATAAACACATAAATACAAATGTATATATATATATATATATACTGTATATATATACTGTATATATATATATATATATAAATATATATATATACACACACACACACAAACACACTTTTGAGCCATTTCCATTCAAAATAAACATGAAAAATCATTTTTCTTTCTTTATTTTTTTTTCGTTTCAAAAGCTTTATTTTGTAAGAGATAGTGATACAATACATTTCAACTTGGTTGTACAACATTTACAATCATTATAATTGCATACATAGGTTTTCAAGTACTCAAGCTTTCTTTTTCCTTAAATGTCTCTGGCTCCTCTTTGTCCCCATAGCGATGCAAGATGAGTTTATGTGTGATTGGATGGCATAGTATATCTTGCATCCTTTTTAACATTCAAGGTTTTGTATGAAGTCCATTTGCAATGCTTTTGTTATGTGAGTTTTTCATATATATAGTATATTACACTTCAAGTGTTGTGATAAACATTGTAAAACAAATGAAACCCCCTTCTGTCTGTTTGGGGACGTCTACTTGTCGAGTAGTCAGTTGGGATGACGTAAAGAAAAAGATATGTATCTGGAACTGTCAGTGTCGAGTGCAGGGAAATATGGTGGGTGAAGGGAAATGGGGGGGGGGGGGGAGAAGAAGAAAAAAAAAGGGGGGAGGGGGGAAACCTCCCCAGGAGAAGGATAGGTATTCTGTTGTGGAGCTCCAAAAGAAAGGGTGCTCCAGCCTTTGCAGTTTAAAGTAAAATGACCTTTAGTGTTCCATGGTCCACAAAACAAACAATGTTTCAGACCTACATTAGGTCCTTAGTCATGACATGACTAAGGACCTAATGCAGGTCTGAAACGTTGTTTGTTTTGTGGACTATGGCACAATAAAGGTCATTTTACAGTTGCAAGAAAAAGTATGTGAACCCTTTGAAATGATATGGATTTCTGCACAAATTGGTCATGAAATGTGATCTGATCATCATCTAAGTCACAATAGACAATCACAGTCTGCTTTAACTAATAACACACAAAGAATGAAATGTTGCCATGTTTTTATTGAACACACCATGTAAACATTCACAGTGAAGGTGGAAAAGGTATGTGAACCCCTAGACTAATGACATCTCCAAGAGCTAATTGGAGTGAGATGTCAGCCAACTGGAGTCCAATCAATGAGATGAGATTGGAGGTGTTGGTTACAGCTGCCCTGCCCTATAAAAAAACACACACCAGTTCTGGGTTTGCTTTTCACAAGAAGCATTGCCTGATGTGAATGATGCCTCATTGGTGTGAATGATGCCTCATTGTTTTGTTTTCCTAGGCTCCTCCGGGTCCTCTCCAAAAGCTGAGCTTTTGGAGAGGACCCGGAGGAGCCTAGGAAAACAAAACAAGACACTGTTAACATTTAGACAAGTAAAGTATCTGAATTCTGAAGAAGTAAATAGGAAATCTTCTAAAAAGAAATTCACCACAAGCTGAACATAGATAACCAATTGGGTCCGGTATACAGAGAAACAATTTGCATAAGTAGACGGTTGAGTCAGAGTTAGGCCCCGCCCACCATCTACACGCCACGCCGCACACATCAGCTGTATGGAAGCCGGCTTTTCTACCTAATAGTCTGGTGTAGTATTGGTCGTTGGCGTGTTTTAAGTGACTGAAGTGTTATATAACGTGAATTTTAAATGTATATACCAGCGAACTTTATTATCTCCTGCGATTTCCTGTGACTCTTATCGTGTGGGGAAGAGGTAGATTGCTGGTTTTTAACTACTGTTTCCATGAAGTATCTGACTGCTTTGGGATTTCTGTGTCTGTACATACCTCATATGTTTGAGGGCTTGTAGTGTGAGTGTTCTATCATTATTGAACTAATAAATTTTACCTTGTTCATAAATCTGCACTTAGAGGAGTTTGCGCCTCTTTCTCTTTTTTGTATTTTTACATTCGGTTTTCATCCAGCATCCAGTACTGTGTAATGTGAGATGGCTGCAATTCCTGTCTGATGTGCTGACTTTAAGGGTCGCTGATGCAAGCATATCCTTTGAATGGTTCTAACTATATCATGTATTTGTAATGCTTGAATATTGATTAGTGATTATTGCTTATTTTTCCACAGCAACTGACATCATTTGTACACACTAGGCGCTCTTATATTTACACATCTGATGGTGTGTTTGTTCTATATATATTTTTTATTTAGGAGATGGGGAATAGATATGTTCAATATCTCAGATTTTGTGAGGTTTAGTTGAAAATTTGATACCTTGCCGTATTTTGCGAACACCTCCAAGACTCTAGGCAGTGAGGTGTGTATATCTGAGAGTGTCATTAAGACATCATTGGCATACATAGCCAGTTTATATTCACTCTCTCCTAATCTGATCCCAGTTATGGAATTATCTTTTCTCATTTTGTGTGCCAAAACCTCTATGGTTAATGCGAATAATATGGGTGAGAGGGGGCAACCCTGACGAGTGCCATTAGTGATTATAAATTTATCTGATAATAGGCCGTTTACTTTTATTTGTGCTGTGGGGGCGCTGTATAAAGAGAATATGTGTATTGCTAAATTTCACGTGGGATAGGTTAGCTTGCAAGAATGACCAGCTCACCCTATCAAAAGCTTTTCAGCATCCGTTGAGATGAGGGTTATAGGTGTTGTGGTTAGTTGTGCATGTGCCATGAGCTGTAGTACTTTGAGAGTGTTGTCTGTAGCCTCCCTTACTGGTATGAACCCCACCTGATCTAAATGTATGAGAGAGGGGAGGAATTTGTTTATTCTGTTTACCAAGACTTTCGCAAAAATCTTGATATCTGTGTTTAACAGTGAGATCGGCCTAAAGTTTTCTGGGCAATCTGGGTTTTTGCCAACACCATTTTATGCGCTTCTAACATATTAGGGGGGAAACCCCTTTGTCCAGTAGTATATTAAATAACAGTGCTAATTGAGGTATAAGCTGAGTGTTAAATGTTTTGTAATAATTGACACTAAAACCATCTGGACCCGGGCTCTTTCCATTTGGCATATTTTTGATTGCTAAGGCTATTTCCTTATTAGTAATTGGCGTGTCGATGCATTCTAGATTTTCCGCCGTGAGGCTTGGCAAGGAAATGTCTGAGAAATATATTTCTAAGTGTATATCTTGTGGCGTTTTACCGTGTCCATTAATGTGTTGCTGGGAATCACCTCTGATGTTGTATAAGGAGGAGTAATAATCTTTAAATATGTTCGCAGTTTCTTTACTGTCCCTGAACCTCCTTACCTTTGTCTGTAAGTTCTAGTACATGTGTTTTAAGCTGCTTGTGCTTTAACGTCTTCGCTAAAAGAGAGCCTTGTTTGTCCCCTTGTTCGTAGTATTGTTGTTTGAAATGTAAGGTTTTGATTTGCATTTGTTTAAGCAAGTGTGATTTCAGTTCCTTTCGAGTTTGTGTTAGTGCCTTAAATGAGGTATCTAATGTGGGGTTTTTCTTATGTTCAGTCTCCCAATATGCAATTTGCGACATGCAAGAGTTTAAATGTTGCCGTTGGAGTTTTTATTGTTTAGCTTTCATTAGGAGGATTTCACCTCTAATAACTCACTTATGCGTTTCCCATATGGTGGAGGGTGCATGGAGGTCTGGTGTGTTGTGTGTAAAGAATTCATCAAGAGTGTTCTCAAGATGTAGTTGGTGTAGGCGGTCTTTTAAGAGGTATTCATCCAGCCTCCAGATATATGGTGTGATTGGCACACTTGGCCATTGTATTGAACATGAGACAGAGAAAGTGGTCCGACCCCGTCTGTGGAAGTATTTCAGCCTTAGTAACAAGAGACAGACCCATAGAGTCTGTTATTACATAATATATCCTCAAGTACACATTGTGAGGATAGGAGAAGAATGAGTAGTCTCTATCTTTAGGGTGTAAATATCTCCATATGTCGTGTAGGAGCAATTGGGATAATTGTGCATTCACTGATTTTATCACTTTTCTAGGGTAGGAAGACTTTCCACTGGACATGTCTATTTTGGGGTCCATGGGGAGATTGAAGTCACCTCCCAGTATTATCACAACGTTTGAGTGTTCCAGGCATCTAAAGATAGTATTGCTTATCAAGTGAACATTCCAGTAATAATGATAACAAAGAAAGTATTTTTTAAAAAAAGAATACACATTCTAGACAATATTTTAACTATAATATGGCAGTGTGTGAATTGAAATTAGTGTCGGAGAAAACTATAACTATAGTGCAGTGATATAACATTTAACAGTAATCCAATATCTTATAATTGCCTTAGCAATTCTTTATTAAATGAAGTCCCATCCAAGGGCTCTGGGTAATAGTTGCCAGGTGTGTGAGAGTGTTTGTACTTGCCCTTTTGAAGATTCTCGTCCCTGCTGGAGGCCTATACCTAATTGTGCCTTAGGCGGGACCTTCCATTAGTTGACTTTCTGCAGTATATCTGGGGATCTCTGCTTGCGTGTTCTTCTCGAAGGGTGAAAGCTGATCTTTTCTTGTTTTTTTTCTGGTAGGTTCCCCTGCTTCTCTCATTCGCTTGTCAAGTGGGAGGTTCCCTAGAGGATTTATTTTGATTTATAGAGTGTCACAGAAAGATTGTAGGTCATCTGTGGTGTTGTATGTGGGTGTTGTATGTGGCTGTCTTGTCCCCTCTATGTGCTATGATGCTTACAGGGAAGCCCCATCTGTAAACTATCTTCTGATAGCGTAGGACTGTTGTTATATATTGTAGCTCCCTTCTTTTTTGCAGCATGGTGGGGCTTGAGTCTGCAAAGATTTGTATATATATTCCTGCGTGCATTACCTGTTTCTTAATGTGTGCATTCTTCAATATATCTTCTTTGTCAGTGTATTGTAGCATTGTTAGGAGGCTTAGCACGTAGAGTTATGTGCGCGCTATCGATTTTGATGTCAGGGGCATTGGGTTTGCCAGATAGTGTTCTAAAGAGGTCCTGTAGGTAGCCAGGTATTGCCGTTGGAGAAAAAGATTCAGGTACCCCCTTATACAGAGGTTGTTTCTGCAACCTCTGTTATCCAAGTCCTCCAAGTTGTCCATTAAGAAGCGAATTGTTTCATCATGTGAGTACAAATGTTGTGAGACTTGTTGTAAATCCTGGTCTGCTAGCTCATGGCTGCTTTCTAGAGTTTGAACTCTGCGATCAAGCTTGCCAATGTCCTTCTTGAGGTCCCAAAACATGGATCTAATTTCTGACATCATTTCTTTCATATCCTCCTTGGAGGGAAGCATTTTTATGTCCTCTTTAGTGATGGCATTTGCTGAGACCAGAGGGGTCACCTGTTGTGTATGTGCATCCATGGTGGGGGTTTGTTTTCTCTTTTTGTGGTGTTGCAGTCTTTGCCTGTGTTAGGTATTGATTTATCATTTTAGACTTAATCTGTGTCTCAGACTTATTTTGTCTCTTACAAGGCATAACCACTCGGTTGATATACTCTTGAGTGTGTTTAGAAAGATCTGGGGTTGATTTGTAACGTTTATTTCCCTGTGATATAATATAGGATGAGTGAGGGTTTGTTTTCTTTTATCTCTCTGTTCCCTGTCTGTTCTTATATCAGCCCTTATATATAACCAACCAGACAGAGGTTTTATCAAATCAGTGTCCTGTCTGTTATTCAGTCCGAGTCCTACACTAATCTATATGACCGTTATACACTTTATTCACATGAATTTTTTACAGGCTGTTCTATTGCCTTCCTATTAATAAAAATGGATGTTTAGTTTTCAAGCCTGTCTTATTGTGATGATAGGCTCCTTTTGATCTTTTTCTTGTGCGCAACTGTATGTGTGGTGCAATAGGATTGTACGTTGTACTTTTTATGGGCTGATTTTTTTTTGAGGGCAGATTTTAGGTGTCCTACCTCTTTGTAATGTCGCTCTTTAGCAAGAGTGCCCCAGTGCTGATTAAGCCATTGCGCCTCTTTAATATGGCGGAGCTGATGCTGCAAAGCCCCCCACTTCCTTTCCTCCAGAAGTTTGATCCAGGGCTCCTGGGCTGTCTACACCCTCTGATCCCTTTGATCGCCTTGCCGACCAAAGCACCTTCTCCATGATCACCTGAGCTTCCCCTGCTATATAATGGTCTCACGCTGTGCGGTCCGTGGTGACTGCAGTACTGTATGTATGAGCCTCCGTGGTATTACGCTTAGAGCGTTGCTATGCTGTTAGTCCAGGATGTATGGGTTCAGTCATGCAGGCCGCGGTCTGTTTCTTCTATGCTCCTGTGCTTGAAAGATGTCCCCCTTGCCTTGTCTGCTCACATCTAGCTGCCTAAGATGTCGGTCTAGGTTATCTGTGTATTTAGAACATTACTGGAACATGCTGACACTGACTTTGGGGTTTAGGGTGTAGGAGCTAATTCAGAATGCAGCCATCTTCCAGCATGGTTTAGCTCCGCCCCCATGAAAAATCATTTTTAATAAATTTTTATATTTTGAAATATGTTTTACTTTAATTTTACTGTAAATATTTTACATTCCAGTGTTCGTTGTATTTATAAATATATTTTTCTATAAATCTATATATCTACACCTGTATATATTCACATAAATATGTGCTGAGCACCCTGGTCAGAGGTGGATTATCGTGAGTGCTAAACCTTTATAAATTGTATATATATATACATTTCTGCGGTGTTTGTGTTTAGCTGTAATTTTCCTCTTACTCGTTTACTGTACCCACACATATTATATACTGTTTTTCTCGCCATTAAATGGACTTTCTAAACATACCATTATTTTCATCATATCTTATAATTTACTATAATTTTTTTTATAAAATATGAGGAAAAAATGGAAAAAAAACACACTTTTTCTAACTTTGACCCCCAAAATCTGTTACACATCTACAACCACCAAAAAACACCCATGCTAAATAGTTTCTAAATTTTGTCCTGAGTTTAGAAATACCCAATGTTTACATGTGCTTTGCTTTTTTTGCAAGTTATAGGGAAATAAATACAAGTAGCACTTTGCTATTTCCAAACCACTTTTTTTTTAAAATTAGCGCTTTTTACATTGGGACACTGATATCTTTCAGGAATCCCTGAATATCCCTTGACATGCATATATTTTTTTTTAGAAGACATCCCAAAGTATTGATCTAGGCCCATTTTGGTATATTTCATGCCACCATTTCACTACCAAATGCGATCAAATAAAAAAATGTGTTCACTTTTTCACAAATTGTTTCACAAACTTTAGGTTTCTCACTGTAATTATTTACAAACAACTTGTGCAATTATGGCACAAATGGTTGTAAATGCTTCTCTGGGATCCCCTTTGTTCAGAAATTGCAGACATATATGGCTTTGGCATTGCTTTTTGGTATTTAGAAGGCCGCAAAATGCCACTGCGCACCACACATGTATTATGCCCAGCATTGAAGGGGTTAATTAGGAAGCTTGTAGGGAGCTTTTAGGGTTAATTTTAGCTTTAGTATAATGTAGTAGACAACCCAAAGTATTGATCTAGGCCCATTTTGGTATATTTCATGCCACCATTTCACCGCCAAATGCTAACAAATAAAAATAAAGCGTTAAATTTTTCACAATTTTAGGCTTGTGCAATTATGGCATAAATGGTTGTAAAAGCTTCTCTGGGATCCCCTTTATTCAGAAATAGCAGATATATATGGCTTTGGCTTTGCTTTTTGGTAATTAGAAGGCAGCTAAATGCCATTGCGCACCACACGTGTATAATGCCCAGCATTGAAGGGGTTAATTAGGGAGCTTGTAGGGAGCTTGCAGGGTTAATTTTAGCTTTAGTGTAGGTATCAACCTCCCACATGACACATCACACCCCCTGATCCCTCCCAAACAGCTCTCTTCCCTCCCCCACCCCACAATTGTCCCCGCCATCTTAAGTCTAAAATAAGAGTTTTTTGGGGATTTAAAAAAAAAAAAAAAAGATAATTCTGCTCTGTAGGATCCCCCCTTAGCCCCCAACTTCCCTGATCCCCCCCCCCAAACAGCTCTCTAACCCCCCTCTCGGCCTTATTATGCGCCATATTGGGTACTGGCAGCTGTCTGCCAGTACCCAGTTTGAAATCAAATATGTTTTTTAGAACATTTTATTATTTTGTTATTTTAAAAATAGTATTTTCTGTAGTGTAGCTGCCCCCCCTCAACCCCCAACCTCCCACCCTCCCAGATCGTTAACATTTGTAAAACATTTGCCCCCCCCTCAACCCCCTCTCTCCCACCGAGTACCACCTTACAGTGTTCCATAGTGTAGGGTTCCCACCCGCTCCCGCGCACGCGCGCGCACTCAATCCCGCCCCCCTTCCCCACCGATGGCCGCCCACCCGCCTCCCACGATCAGCTCCCACCCACCAACGAACAGGGCCATTGATGGCCGATGCAGAGATGGCCACAGGGTGGCTCTCTCTTCATCGGACGGCTTAAAAATGTTATAGCAGGATGCCTCAATATCGAGGCATCACTGCTATAACATGAAAGCAGTTGGAAGTGATCAGGATCGCTTCCACTGCTTTCAAAGACCAACGACGTACGGGGTACGTCCTTGGTCATTAACTGCATTTTTTTGCAGGACGTACCCCATACGTCGTTGGTCGTTAAGGAGTTAAAGAAACAGTAACATCAAAATTAAACTTAAATAGTTTGGATAGAGCTTGAAATTTTAAACAGCTTTCCAATGTACTACTATTATCAATTTTGCTTATTTTCCTTGGTATCTTTTGTTAAAGAGTAAAACTAGGTGAGCTAAGGAGCGTGTATATGCCTTTAGCCATCTGGCAGCAGTGTTTGCAACAATTTTTATAGCAATGTTATACATAGTTGCAAACACTGTTGCCATAGACTGTTATAGACACATGCCATTCCTTAGCTTCTATCAGCCTACCTAGGTTTAGTCTTCAACAAATGTTACCAAGAGAAAAAAAAGCAAATTTGACAATACAAATACATTTAAAGGTTGTTTAAAATTGTGCGCTCTATATGAATCATTAAAGTCTGATTTTTAAGTTACTGTCTCTTTAAGATATTACTAAATGCAGACTTTCTTAATGAAACCTTTACTAATATATAATCAAAACAGGTGTTGCTGATATCCCCTCTAATTTGATAAGGGTGCTGCTAGGACCTAGACAAAATTAATTGGAACTGTGGCTGGACCACAAGAGACAAATCTAGAAATTAATTTGTTCCAAACTTATAATCATCTTGGGGGAGAAGAAAAATAATATAGTTATTTTTTGGGTCTATATTAGTTTGAATTTTACTATTACCAGTCATGGTACTTGCCTGCTAAGTCACATAAAAGACTGATACTAATCTAGGAGTATTGGCAATAAATTTTCTGCCATATTTGACTCATTTGCTGTCCCACAACTGAAGCTCTTTGAATTTGCCTGTTTTGAGCACTTTTTCTCATTAAAAATGCGTAATTTTTGGTAAGATTGTTCTAAAATGTATCAGCCCCTTTATTTACCAAGTAAAGCATTTATTGTAAATATTTTTCTAAAAATGCAGAGCAAATTAGCACCTTTTTAAATTTTAAAACGTTCTGGTTTAAGCAATACAGGTAGTAGACAGTACCTACTTAGTACAACTATTTAATGGTATTATAAGTGATATATTTTATCTTAGTCATACTTAGTAATCGCTGTGTGTGCTAGATGTATGTCCCCTGAGTCTGGAAGAAACCAGCATACAGGAAGACCATGGTATGAATGGTAAACTTCCTTTCCTCTCTGTAAATAGGATATTCCCACTAGGTCTATTTTCATTTCTGTAAGAAATTAACATCTGAAACTGGACCTTATATCCAACAGTCTTGCTGCTCCTTCCAGAGAGTGAGAGTTCAAAATGTTAAAGAAGAGAAGTGCTATGACATTCCTGTGGCTTCTTCAACCTTCACTGGGGACCAGAATAAAATAAAAGCAAGTATTCATGCAAAATGATACTCGAACATGTCTGAAATGTAAAAGTAAAATAATAATATTGATATATCTATAGTTTTATTTTGTAAGAGTAATCTTTGTTCTTTTTTCACAATAGGCAAAGTAGGAAATGCCTATTGTCTGAAATTGATAGATGGGCAGACACACTTTGTATCACGTTACATTCTGGGCATTATAAGTGAGGCGCAAACGGTTTTTCGCTGACGCAATCCCCTTTTTCGCAAGCCATTTTCAATGCGCTGATATTACAAGTTGAGCAAAACCGCGATTGCGCTAGCGCAATTGCCTTTTACGCTTCAATCCTTACTGCGATCTCAGAGCTGTGGTTAACTGTTTTCCGAAACTAAAAAGTTGCACAAAACACATCAAAAATCCATTACAAAGTACAGTTACACACATAAATAAACTATTGAACCCTAAACCGCCATCCCCCACATCGTAAACACTAAATAGAACTATTAACCCTTAAACTGCCACCCCCCACATAGAAGATGGACCACTGGGATGAAGATGGATAAAGATGGAGCGCAGCCGGGATGAAGATGGAGCGCCGCTATCTTCATCTGTGAGTAACTTTGGGGTTAGTGTTAGTTTTTGTTTTTTGTTTTTAAATAAATTAGAGGGTTTTTTTTTTTGGGCAGCAAAATAGCTGAATGCCCTTTTAAGGGTAATGCCCATCCAAATGCCTTTTTCAGGGCACTTTGTAATTTAGTTTTTTTTAGATAGTTTTTTTTAATTTGAGGGGTTAGGGGGGTTGTAATGTTAGAGTGGTTAGTGGGGGTTTTCACTAAAGAGCTGATCACTTTAGGACAATGCCCTACAAAAGGCACGTTTAAAGGCTATTTTTAGAATAATAGTTTTTTTTTTTAAAAGGGTTATTAGAATAGGATTAATTCTTTTATTTTTGGGGGTAATTATTTTTTATTTTCTGAAATTTTAGAGTTTCTTATTATCTGTAATGTTAGGGGTTTTTATTTTTTATAATGTTAAGGTTTTGTAATTTTTGTAATGTTAGTTTTTGTTTTTTAGTAATATTTTTTTAAAGGTAAGATTAGGTTTTTTAAATTTTTACAGGTACTTTTTTTTTACTTTTTTATGGTAGGATTTATTTTGTGATTTTTGGGTATTATATTTTGCGTTATGTTAGGGGGTGAATAGGGGGTTTATATGATAGTTTATAACTTTGCAATGTAAGTGAAAGGCGGTTTAGGAGTTAATAGTTTATTTACGACTAGATTACAAGTTTTGCGTTATGAGCACCTCGGTACTAACTTACAAGTTATTTCCCCCGCAATATAGGCAATATTGCAGCGTTGAGCAAAATTGAGCTCCATACTGCACACAAACACCAGCACTGCTTTGAGCTGGTTTTACGTGCACGATTTCCTCATAGACATCAATGGGGAGCTAAAAAAAAGCCTAACACCTGCAATAAAGGAGCGTAAAGCTCCGTAAAGCAGCCCCATTGATTCCTATGGGGAAAGAAAAGTTATGTTTACACCTAACACCCTAACATAAACCCCGAGTCTAAACACCCCTAATCTGCTGCCCCTGACATCGCCGACACCTACATTACACTTATTAACCCCTAATCTGCCGCCCCTGACATTGTTGACACCTACATTACACTTATTAACCACTAATCTGCTGCCCCCAATGTCGCCGCACCTACCTACACTTATTAACCCCTAATCTGCCGCCCCCAATGTCGCCGCCACCCACCTACACTTATTAACCCCTAATCTGCTGCCCCCAATGTCGTCGCCACCTACATAAATTTAATAACCCCTAATCTGCTGTCCCTAACATCGCCGCCACTATACTAAAGTTATTAACCCCTAAACCTAACCCTAAGTCTAACCCTAACACCCCTAACTTTAATATAATTAAAATAAATCTAAATAAAAATTACTATCATTAACTAAATAATTCCTATTTAAAACTAAATACTTACCTATAAAATAAGCCCTAAACTAGCAACAATATAACTAATTGTTACATTGTATCTATCTTAGGTTTTATTTTTATTTCACAGGTAAGTTTGTATTTATTTTAACTTGGTTAGGGTTAGACTTAGGGTTAGGGGTTTATAATTTATTAACCCCTAATCTGCTGCCCCCAATATAAATTGAATAACCCCTAATCTGCTGCCCCCAATGTCGTCATTACCTACATAAATTTAATAACCCCTAATCTGCCGCCCCCGAAAACACCTCCACCTACATTATACTTATTAACCCCGAATCTGGCGCCCCCAACATCGCCGCCACTATACTAAAGTTATAAACCCCTAAACCTAAGTCTAACCCTAACCAAGTTAAAATAAATACAAACTTATCTGTGAAATAAAAATAAAACCTAAGATAGATACAATGTAACAATTAGTTATATTGTTGCTAGTTTAGGGCTTATTTTATAGGTAAGTATTTAGTTTTAAATAGGAATTATTTAGTTAATGATAGTAATTTTTATTTAGATTTATTTTAATTATATTAAAGTTAGGGGTGTTAGGGTTAGACTTAGGGTTAGGTTTAGGGGTTAATAACTTTAGTATAGTGGCGGCGATGTTAGGGACAGCAGATTAGGGGTTAATAACAGTAATACAAAAAAGTCACCAAAATGTAACCATCAGAAAGATAGTAACAAAAAACAAAGGCGCCCTCCACAGGCTGTCAAGAGGATAGATGGTCACCAGGGTCAGCTCTTCTTAAGAGTGGATGGAAAATCTGAGAAAAAAATGAAAGAGAAGAAGGCGCTCCAATGGTGCAGAATGTTAAAACACAGCTAGATCTTCCCCAGAAATGATACCCTTACAAATAAATGGGTACTCACAAATGGAGGGCACCATAATGCAGTGCTATTCTTGCAGGCTGGAGTATTCAGAGCCCACCAGCTAGCTCCCACCAGATTCGATGTGATCTTGAGTCTGGGATGAAAGAACAAAAATAGGGAGGGAAACAGGGAGACTCCAATGGTGCAGTTGGTCACTAATGCTTTCAAAGCCCCCACTATGTGCCCCTTCTGTGATGGAATACTCACATATGCTGCACACTATAATGCAATGCAAGTAGTGCAAGCTGGTATATCAGAGTCTACCAGATGACTTACTCCAAAGAACAGGCTCCACAGTCCAGCAAAGGATATGAGACCCCAAAATAAAGCTCACGAACCAATAAAATAAATTAAAATATCCCAAGGCAAGGGATATATTTTATTAAAAAGTAGTATAAAAAACAATACAAGAAATTCTGCTACGCGTTTTAAGATGCTGCTGGCACTTTTTCATCAGGCAGTGGTGACTGCCTGATGTATACTTCTGTAAAAAATAATACTGATATATTAGTGGAAGTAGTTTACTGCTGTTTATGATTCTCTGTGTTTGCAGAAAGTCTGTCGAGTTTGTAAACACATTCTTCTTAATATAGTTATTTTCATCTAAGAAAAAAAAAAAAGGAATGAACACCTGGAACCGGACTATTTCTGAGATCAAAAAGCCTTTTTTTTTGCTTTAACCATAGAATTCAAAATGTTAAAAAGGTGCAAGTTGTCCAACATTCCTAAAGCTTTTGCTGCCATAACTAGGGAACAGAATCGTTCTCGCTCTTTAATATAAATAAAAACAAATGCCCACCTCATAGGACTAATCATTGTCTTTCTAATTTTCTTTGCTTTCATTAATGACTTGAAAGAGCAGCCTGGCAATAGGTAACTACTGGAGCCTAATCACTCCAAATGTTACTATACCTCATACATGTGCTAGTCAGAGGAACAGTATACATATAATTATCTCTCATATTGTACCTCACGCATTTGCTAGTAAGAGGAAAAGTATACATACAATGATCTCTCATATTGTACCTCATACATGTGCTAGTCAGAAGAACAGTATACATACAATTATCTCTCATATTGTACCTCATGCAGGTGCTAGTCAGAGGAACAGTATACATACAATTATCTCTCATATTGTACCTCATACATGTGCTAGTCAGAGGAACAGTATACATACAATTATCTCTCATATTGTACCTCATGCAGGTGCTAGTCAGAGGAACAGTATTCATACAATTATTTCCCATATTGTACCTCATGCATGTGCTAGTCAGAGGAACAGTATACATACAATTATTTCCCATATTGTACCTCATGCATGTGCTAGTCAGAGGAACAGTATACATACAATGATATCCCATATTGTACCTCATGCATGTGCTAGTCAGAGGAACAGTATACATACAATTAACTCCCATATTGTACCTCATGCATTTGCTAGTCAGAGGAACAGTATACATACAATGATATCCCATATTGTACCTCATGCAGGTGCTAGTTAGAGGAACAGTATACATACAATTATCTCTCATATTGTACCTCATGCATGTGCTAGTCAGAGGAACAGTATACATACAATTATCTCTCATATTGTACCTCATACATGTGCTAGTCAGAGGAACAGTATACATACAATTATGTCTCATATTGTACCTCATGCAGGTGCTAGTCAGAGGAACAGTATACATACAATTATTTCCCATATTGTACCTCATGCATGTGCTAGTCAGAGGAACAGTATACATACAATGATATCCCATATTGTACCTCATGCAGGTGCTAGTTAGAGGAACAGTATACATACAATTATCTCTCATATTGTACCTCATGCATGTCTTAGTGAGAGGAACAGTATACATATAATTATCTCCTATTTTGTACCTCATGCATGCGCTAGTCAGAGGGACAGTATACAAACAATTATCTCTCATAGTGTACCTCATGCATGTTCTAGTCAGAGGAACAGTATACATACAATTAACTCTCATATTGTATCTCATGCATTTGCATACCTCCCAACATTTCAAAATTCAAAAGAGGGACACCCCCCCCCCGCAGCAAAAAAATTGAAATGTGGTGGGCGGGGTTTTAAAAAAATCATAACACCAAAGTAATATAAATAAAATTCTAAATAAAGTCATATATTTTAATACACTTATGCAGCAAGTCAAACACAAGCTCAAACCACTGGTATGGCTATGTGAGCTATGTATTTAATTAGCCTTTGCGAAGACATTGCTAAATATTTTTATCTTAATTGGACATTTAATATTAAATTCTTTAAAAACATAATTTATGTAAGAACTTACCTGATAAATTCATTTCTTTCATATTGGCAAGAGTCCATGAGCTAGTGACGTATGGGATATACATTCCTACCAGGAGGGGCAAAGTTTCCCAAACCTCAAAATGCCTATAAATACACCCCCCACCACACCCACAATTCAGTTTAATGAATAGCCAAGAAGTGGGGTTATAAGAAAGGAGCGAAAGCATCAACAAGGAATAATAACTGCCTTATCCTGATGAAAAATCAGAAAAGGAGACCCACAAGAAAGAACAGATAATTCAGAAACTCTTCTAGCAGAAGAGATAGCCAAAAGAAACAATACTTTCCAAGAAAGTAATTTAATGTCCCGAGAATGCATAGGCTCAAATGGAGGAGCCTGTAAAGCTCTCAAAACCAAATTAAGACTCCAAGGAGGAGAGATTGACTTAATGACAGGCTTGATACGAACCAAAGCCTGAACAAAACAATGAATGTCAGGAAGATTAGCAATTTTTCTGTGAAACAGAACAGAAGAGCAGAGATTTGTCCTTTCAAGGAACTTGCGGACAAACCCTTGTCCAAACCATCCTTAAGAAACTGTAAAATTCTAGGAATTCTAAAAGAATGCCAAGAGAACTTATGAGAGGAACACCATGAAATGTAAGTCTTCCAAACTCGGTAATAAATCTTTCTAGACACAGATTTACGAGCCTGCAACATAGTATTGATCACTAAGTCAGAGAAACCTCTATGACTAAGTACTAAGCGTTCAATCTCCATACCTTCAAATTTAATGATTTGAGATCCTGATGGAAAAACGGACCTTGACATAGAAGGTCTGACCTTTACGGAAGTGGCCAAGGTTGGCAACTGGACATCTGAACAAGATCCGCATACCAAAACCTGTGTGGCCATGCTGGAGCCACCAGCAGTACAAACGAACGTTCCATCACGATTTTGGAAATCACTCATGGAAGAAGAACTAGAGGCGGAAAGATATAAGCAGGTTGATAATTCCAAGGAAGTGACAACGCATCCACTGCTTCCGCCTGAGGATCCCTGGATCTGGACAGATACCTGGGAAGTTTCCTGTTTAGATGAGAAGCCATCAGATCTATTTCTGGAAGCCCCCATATCTGAACAATCTGAAGAAATACATCTGGGTGAAGAGACCATTCTCCCGGATGTAAAGTCTGGCGACTGAGATAATCCGCTTCCCAATTGTCTATACCTGGAATATGAACCGCAGAGATTAGACAGGAGCTGGATTCCGCCCATGCAAGTATCCGAGATACTTCTTTCATAGCCTGAGGACTGTGAGTCCCACCTTGATGATTGACATACGCCGCGGTTGTGACATTGTCCGTCTGAAAACAAATAAATGATTCTCTCTTCAGAAGAGGCCAGAACTGAAGAGCTCTGAAATTCGCACGGAGTTCCAAAATATTGATTGGTAATCTCGCCTCTTGAGATTTCCAAACCCCCTGTGCTGTCAGAGATCCCCAGACAGCTCCCCAACCTGAAAGACTCGCATCTGTTGAAATCACAGTCCAGGTTGGACGAAGAAAAGAGGCCCCTTGAACTAAATGGTGGTGATTTAACCACCAAGTCAGAGAAAGTCGAGTATTGGGATTTAAGGATATCAATTGTGATATCTTTGTATAATCCCTGCACCAAAGGTTCAGCATACAAAGCTGAAGAGGTCTCATGTGAAAACGAGCAAAGGGGATCGTGTCCGATGCTGCAGTCATGAGACCTAAAACTTCCATGCACATAGCTACTGAAGGGAATGATTGAGACTGAAGGTTCCGACAAGCTGAAACCAATTTCAGACGTCTTTTGTCTGTTAGAGACAAAGTCATGGATACTGAATCTATTTGGAATCCAAAAAAGGTTACCCTTGTCTGAGGAATCAAGGAACTTTTTGGTAAATTGATCCTCCAACCATGTTTTTGAAGAAACAACACGAGTTGATTCATGTGAGATTCTGCAGAATGTAAAGACTGAGCAAGTACCAAGATATCGTCCAAATAAGGAAACACCACAATACCCAGCACTCTGATTACAGAGAGAAGGGCACTGAGAACCTTTGAGAAGATCCTTGGAGCTGTTGCTAGGCCAAAAGGAAGAGCAACAAATTGGTAATGCTTGTCTAGAAAAGAGAATCTCAGGAACTGATAGTGATCTGGATGAATTGGAACATGAAGATATGCATCTTGTAAGTCTATTGTGGACATATAATGCCCTTGCTGAACAAAAGGCAGAATAGTCCTTATAGTCACCATTTTGAATGTTGGTATTCTTACATAATGATTCAAATTTTTTAGATCCAGAACTGGTCTGAAAGAATTCTCTTTCTTTGGTACAATGAACAGATTTGAATAAAACCCCCGACCCCGTTCCAGATATGGAACTGGCACAATTACCCCAGGTGACTCCAGGTCTGAAACACATTTCAGGAAAGCCTGAGCCTTTACTGGGTTTCCTGGAATGCGTGAGAGAAAGGCACAGGCAGTCTTACATTGAAACCTATTCTGTACCCTTGAGAAACAATGTTCTGAATCCAATGATTTTGAATTGAATTGATCCAAACATCTTTGAAAAATCGTAATCTGCCCCCTACCAGCTGTGCTGGAATGAGGGCCGCACCTTCATGCAGACTTGGGGGCTGGTTTTGATTTTCTAAAAGGCTTGGATTTATTCCAGACTGGAGAAGGCTTCCAATTCCTTCAGGGGAAGGGTCAGGCTTCTGTTCCTTTTTCTGGCGAAAGGAACGAAAACGGTTAGCAGCCCTAAATTTACCCTTAGATTTTTTATCCTGAGGCAAAAAAGCTCCCTTCCCCCAGTGACAGTTGAAATTATAGAATCCAACTGAGAACCAAATAATTTATTACCTTGGAAAGAAAGAGATAGCAACGTTGACTTAGAAGTCATATCTGCATTCCAAGATTTAAGCCATAAAGCTCTTCTAGCTAAAATAGCTAAAGACATATACCTGACATCAATTCTAATGATATCAATGATTCTAATGATATCAAAAATGGCATCACAAATGAAATTATTAGCATGTTGAAGAAGTTTAACAATGCTATACACATTATGATCTGGTACTTGTTGCGCTAAAGCCTCCAACCAAAAAGTAGAAGCTGCAGCAACATCAGCCAAAGAAATAGCAGGCCTAAGAAGATTACCTGAACATAAATAAGTAACAACAACAGGTAATGGATTATTACGAATGGAAATATTGTCTGCTTTTGAAAGTTTATCATGACAACTAACACAAACTACAGCAGGAACAGTTACCACAAGTTTACAACAAATGCACTTAGCTTTAGTAGAACCGACACCAGGCAGCAGCATTCCAGAAGTAGATTCTGATACAGGGTCAGATTGTGACATCTTGCAATATGTAATAGAAAAAAACAACATATAAAGCAAAATTATCAAATTCCTTAAATGACAGTTTCAGGAATGGGAAAAAATGCAAACAGAATAAGCCTCTGTTAACCCGAAGCAAAAAGAAACAAAGACTTAAATAATGTAAAAAAAACTGGCGCCAAGTATAACGCCCACAATTGACAAATTTTTTGGCGCCAAAAACGTCTGCAACAAACACGAGCGTCATAGATGACGCAACTACGTAAAAACTCTCTGCGTCAACTACGACGCCGGAAATGACGTCATTGACAACAAACAAGCGTAAGTCTCGCGTCAAAAATGACGCAATAAATTCTAGCATTTTTTGCACCCCGCGAGCCTAACAGCCCGCAATTTAGAAGAAAAGTCAAATGAAAAATTTTCAGGTAAGAATTTTTTTTATTTATATGCATTTCCCAAAAATGAAACTGACAGTCTGTAAGAAGGAAATATACTGATTAACCTGAATCATGGCAAATATAAGTATAAAACATATATTTAGAACTTTACATATAAAGTGCCAAACCATAGATGAGAGTGTCATAAATAAAATAAGACTTACTTACCAAAAGACACTCATCTACATATAGTAGATAGCCAAACCAGTACTGAAACGAGAATCAGCAGAGGTAATGGTATATAAGAGAATATCGTCGATCTGAAAAGGGAGGTAGGAGAAGAATCTCTACGACCGATAACAGAGAACCTATGAAATAGATCCCCGATAGGATGACCATAGCATTCAATAGGCAATACTCCCTTCACATCCCTTTGTCATTCACTGCACTCTGAGAGGAAAACCGGGCTTCAGCATGCTGCGAAGCGCATATCAACGTAGAAATCTAGCACAAACTTACTTCACCACCTCCATAGGAGGCAAAGTTTGTAAAACTGAATTGTGGGTGTGGTGGGGGGTGTATTTATAGGCATTTTGAGGTTTGGGAAACTTTGCCCCTCCTGGTAGGAATGTATATCCCATACGTCACTAGCTCATGGACTCTTGCCAATTACATGAAAGAAACTGCTCTCTGCATTCCCCATTAATATTCTAGATTCTGGCCTTTAAAGTCAGCAAAAATGCACAGTAGCATGCTACATAGCATACACTTACACATGCAGATACAACACACTACATAGCATAAACTTATACATACAGATACATACACACTACATAGCATACACTTACACATGCAGATACACACACACTACATAGCATACACTTATACAGGCAGATACACAGACACTACATAGTATACACTTATACATGCAGATACACACACACACACACACATTACATAGCATACCCTATACATGCAGATACACAGACACTGCATAGTATACACTTATATATGCAGACACACACACACTACATAGCATACACTTATACATGCAGATACACACTTATACATGCAGATACACATACACACACTACATAGCTTACATTTATACATGCAGGCACACACACACTACATAGCATAAACTTATACATACAGATACGCACACACAGTTATGGATACAGATAGACACACACTACATCATATATGGGTATCTGTAATTCATTGTATGGGGTCCTGGGGTTGGCAAGCATATTAGCTGGCAGTCTGCGGCTGCCACTGTTCGTTACCCTGGTATTAGCACTGCTCATTGTATAAAACTGAAGGCATGCTAGTATTATCACCAGGGGTTAGACATCATCACTACCAGAGGTAGGTTAGAGAGGCCACCATTACCCTTGGTCAGAGTGTATACAGCCTTCTTACTCCTACACACCATTCCTTTCCCACAGGGAATCTAACAAGTATCTAACCCTATGAGAGCAAAGCCAGCTGCTTCTGAGTATGGGCCCAATAGAATTAAATTTTTTTTTTTTAATGCCTGGGGCAAAACGGGACAGATGACTAGCAACCCGGGACAGGGGGACAGACCCCTAAAATCGGGACTGTCCCGCGAAAATCGGGACAGTTGGGGGGTGTGCTTGCTAGTCAGAGGAACAGTATACATACAATGATATCCCATATTGTACCTCATGCAGGTGCTAGTCAGAGGAACAGTATACATACAATTATCTCTCATATTGTACCTCATGCATGTGCTAGTGATAGGAACAGTATACATACAATTGTCTCCCATATTGTACCTCATGCATGTGCTATTCAGAGGAACGGTATTACATACAATGATATCCCATATAATACCTCATGCATGTGCTAGGCAGAGGAACAGTATACATACAATTATCCACCATATTGTACCTCATGCATGTGCTAGTCAGAGGAACAGTATGCATACAATTAGCTCATATATTGTACCTCATGCATGTGCTAGTCAGAGAAACAGTATACATACAATTATCTCCCATATTGTACCCCATGCAGGTGCTAGTCAGAGGAACAGTATACATACAATTATCTCCCATACTGTACCTCATGCATGTGCTAGTCAGAGGAACAGTATACATACAATTATCTCCCATACTGTACCTCATGCATGTGCTATTCAGAGGAACAGTATTACATACAATGATATCCCATATTATACCTCATGCATGTGCTAGTCAGAGGAACAGTATACACACAATTATCTCCCTTATTGTACCTCATGCATGTGCTAGTCAGAGGTACAGTATACATACAATTAAGTTTAATTTTGACTTTACTGTCCGTTAAATTACATTGATTTTATCTACGTTCCTCCTGATATCAACTAGAGGGAAAAACATTATGGATATGGTGACAAAATTCTGTTTTGCTCCACACTGTTGTTCATTGTACCTTGCATTTAAAATTATCCAATATTTTATTTATTAGATATTTTTTCCCTTTTATAAATTTTAAAATATATTGTGGGTCTGTATTGTAGTCATTGGCAATTCATTTTTCTTTTTCAACTTTAGATTATCTGATTGCTACATTCTTTATATACTTGTAAGGATGAATCAATATCATGCTGCTTGAATCATTTAAATGTCCTATATTTATCTATACTATAATCGCGTTTGTAACGTGTCTGTCGCCGTTGTCAGTTGTGCACGCATCCTCAAAGGAATTCTTTCACTACCCTGCCATTTCCGGAATCCACCTGCGCAACCGCACAAAATAACTAAAAACACACGTAACCGCCTGCACAAAATAACTAAAAAACACGTAACCGCCCACAAGAAATAAAAATAAAAAGACAAATCCACCCGCACAAGGTATAACAATAAAAAAACTAACTTCCCGCATGAAGTATTAACAAACACCTAAACCGTCAACCCCACATCGCAAAACAATAAAGTAATTAACCCCTAATCTGCAAATAACATAGTTAAAATATTAACCCCTTAACCGCCAACCACCCACATCGCAATAAACCTAATTAACCTATTAACCCCTAAACCCCCACATCACAAAAAACCTATTTAACCTATTAACTTTTAAACCGCCAACCCCTCACATAGCAATAGCCCTAATTAACCTTTTAACCCCTAAACTGCCAAACCCACACATCGCAATAATCCTAATGAACCTATTAACCCCTAAACCACCAAATCCACACATCGCAATAATCCTAATTAACCTATTAACCCCTAAACCACCAAACCCCCACATCGCAATAATCCTAATTAACCTATTAACCCCTAAACCGCCAAACCCCCACATCGCAATAAACCTAATTAATATATTAACCCCTATACTGCCATTCCCTCCACAACACAAATAACTAATTTAATTAATAAGCCCCTAACCTAACACCCCCTAAATTAACCTCAATTACTACTAAATTACAATAATAAAAAAAAACATTTACACTTTTTTATTTTAATTTTTTTTTTAGATTAGGGTTTGTTTGGGTTGAAAAAGTGCTGATTGCTTTTTTAAGAGCAGTAAAAGAGCTGAATGCCCTTTTAAGGGCAATGCAAATACAAATGCCCCTTTAAGGGCAATGGGTAGTTCATTTTTTTTAGTGTTAGATTTTTTTTTAGTGGGTGAAGGGGTTTTACTGTTAGGGGGACTTAGTATTTTTTAGAGGTAAAAGAGCTGTTTAACTTAGGGCAAAAGGGGGGGCTGATTTATGAGGATACCTATATTTAAAAAACTGACGATGTTACAGATGTGAAAATTGGTATTTAGATTCTTCTTGAAAAATAAAGGAACACGTGTTTTACCATTTCCACAAAATCCACTTAAGGGAGGTCAAATGGGGGGGCCGATTTATGAGGATAGCTATATCTCAAAAAACGACGATGTTACAGACGTGAAAATTGGTATTTAGATTCTCCTTGAAAAATAAAGAAACACATGTTTTACCATTTCCCCAAAATCTACTTAAGGGGGGTCAAAAGAGGGGGGGCTGATTTATAAGGATACATATATCTCAAAAACCTACAACGTTACAGACGTGAAAATTGGTATTTAGATTTTCCTTGAAAAATAAGGAAACACTTGTTTTACTATTCCCCAAAACCACTTAGGGGGGGTCAAAAGAGGGGGAAGGGCTGATTTATGAGGATACCTATATCTCAAAAACCGACGATGTTACAGACGTGAAATTTTTAGATTACGAGAAACACAGAGAATTAATGAAAACTAAAGAAGTTCATGTCAGCGAGTGTGCAAGCCGAATGGGCACACACGTTTGGGCACATGTCGTTGAGAATGGTAAGGTTTTTCGCTATTTTTTACAAATCCACGCGAGCGAAGCCACGGGCAACAGCTAGTATATACCGTATATATATATACATACATGGCCAAAATATTGCAGGCACCCCTGCATTTCTGAGAGATAATGCACCACTTTGCCCAGAAAACTGTTGCAATTACATTTATTTCTTTTGTTTGTATTGGTATTACACAAAAAAGCCAAATCTGACACATTGCACGCAAAACTCCAAAAATGGACTGGATAAAATTATTGGCACCTTCTCAAAATTGTAAGAAATAATTATATTCCAAGTTTGTGATGCTCCTGTAATTTGTAATTAAACTCACCTGTATCAATTAACAGATGCTGACAATATAGAAATCACACCGGTAACCAGTTAAAATGGTAAAAATTTAACTCAACCTTTCTGTTGTGTGTCTCTGTGTGCCACACTGAGCATGGAGAAGAGAAAGAGCAGCAAATAATTGTCTGAGTATTTGAGAACAAAAATTGTGGATAAGCATGGACAATTTCAAGGTTTCAAGTCCATCTCCAGAGATGTTAATGTTCCTGTGTCCACTGTGCGCAACATTATCAAGAAGTTTACAGTCCATGGCACTGTAGCTAATTGTCCTGAACATGGCTGAAAGAGAAAAATGTATCAAACATTGCAACGGATTGCAAAGGATTGTTTGAATGGTGGATAAAGAACCTTGATCAACTTCCAGACAAATTCAAGCTGACCTTCAGGCACAGGATACAAATGTGTCAGCTCCCACTATACGTCACCATCTGAATGAAAAAGGGCGATATGGTAGGAGACCCAGGAGGACCCCACTGCTGACAGAGAAACATAAAGTCAGATTTTGCCAAAACTTACCTGAGGAAGCTAAAATCCTTTTGGGAGAATGTGCTGTGGACAGACAAAACAAAATTACTGCTTTTTTGGTAAAGCCCATCATTCTACTGTTTTCAGAAAAAGAAATGAGGCTTTTAAAGAAAAGAATACAGTCAAACATGGTGGAGGTTCACTGATGTTTTGGGGTTGCTTTGCTGCTTCAGGCACTAGATGTCTTGACTGTGAGCATGGCATTATGAAATCTGAAGACTACCAAAGAATTCTGTGGTGCAATGTAGGGCCCAGTGTCAGAAAATTGGGTCTCCGTCAGAGGTTATGGGTCTTAAAGCAGGACAACGACCCAAAAAAAGCACCCATAAATGGTTTAAGACAAAGCGCTGGAGAGTACTGAACTGGCCAGCAATTAATCCAGATCTCAATCCCATAGAGCACCCGTGGAGAGATCTCAAAACAGTAGTTGGGAAAAGAAACCCTTCCAATCTGAGAGACCTGAAGCAGTTGGCAAAATAAGAGTGATCCCTGGCTTGTTCCTGACTCTGCTGTTTTCCTTGTTGCTGATTCCGGCTCATCTGACTATTCGCTTTGGCTTCTGACTCGGCTCGTTTGACTACCAGCTCTGGTTTTGACTCCTGGCTTGTTATTTGACTTGTGGACTTTTTATTATTTTTTGCTATTAATAAAGGTGTGATTATTTTTGCACTTTTCGTCTCGGTCTGATTCCTGGCACCCTGAAATTACGCAAAGGCCATGAATCCTGATGGTGCTAATAATGCACCTTTACCTGCCATCATTTCCAGGATGGATGTACAGGATCACCGCTTGGATCAATTTGCACTAGCCCTGCAAACCCTGCTGACTCACACTGCAGGAGCATGTCCGGTTCTGCACCTCTACCTCAGTGATATGGAGGCGATCCTATTAAGTGCAGAGGGTTTTTGAACCAGGTGGGCATTTGCTTTGAGATGTTATCTCAGGTGTTTCCCTCTGACAGAGCTAAGGTGGGATTTCTCATCTCGTTACTCTCTGACACAGCTCTTGCCTGGGCTAATCCCTTGTGGGAGACTAATAAACCTGTGATTTCAAATTACCCTGAATTTGTGGCCTCCTTTCGAAGGGTATTTGATGTTCTGGCTCGCTCCTCCTCTGCAGCTAAACGACTCATGTCCATTCAGCAAGGTACAAGATCTGTTGCTCAGTATGCTATTGAGTTCCGTATGCTTGCCGCAGAGGTAGGTTGGAACAATGAAGCCCTTGTTGCTGCCTTCTTTCATGGGCTCTCTGATGCGATTAAAGATGAAGTTGCTGCCAGAGATTTGCCAGAGGATCTCGAGGCATTGGTGTCTTTTTTTATCCTAATTGACATCAGACTCAGAGAGAGGCCCTCTTTCAAGGAGCGCTTGCGGAAGCCTCCTGTTCCGTTGTCTCCTATGTGTATGTTCCCACCCATGCCTCCCTTTCCTCCCATGCCTCCTGGTCCCGAGTCACCAGATACTGCTGAGCCGATGCAGTTGGGATTCACGTGTCTCTCCGCGGCGGAGAGGGCCTTTAGGAGGAGGGAGGGTCTCTGCCTCTATTGTGGGTTACAGGGCCACCTTTTGATGTCTTGTCCTACACGGCCGGGAAATGCTCACACCTAAGGTCCTGTTGGGGGCAGACCTTGGGTGGTTTATGGTGCTAGAAGAAAAAAGAATACACAGAAATAGCACTCCCAGGTGGTTGGGTGGTTTATTCTCATCCCCAGAACCGCTTAAGGAGAAACCATTGGTCACGGTTGTCCTTTCCTGGGTGGACTCCTCTATAGTCACTCAGGCTCTTGTTGACTCCGGTGCTGCGAGCTATTTTATTGACAGTGCTTTTGTATCAAAACACTCCATTCCTGTTTTGCCTTGGTCCATTCCGCTTGCTATTGAGGCCATTGATGGCAGGCCCCTTCAGCCCGCACTCGTTACTCACAAAACTGCTCCGTTGTCCATGGCTGTTGGGGCTCTCCATTTTGAAACCCTACAGTTCCAGGTGATAAACTCTCCGCATTTTCCGGTTTTTCTGGGTTATCCCTGGCTCCAAAAGCACAATCCCAGTCTTGACTGGCGCAGGTCTAAAATTTTGTCGTGGTCCCCGCAATGTATTTCCACTTGTCTTCGGAAACCAGTTAAAGTCTTGTGCACTTCTTCGGTATCTCAATTGCCAGAGGAGTACCGAGAGTTCCTAGACGTTTTTGACAAGGTGCGTGCCGGTAAGTTGCCTCCTGACCGGTCTTATGATTGTGCCATAGACCTGCAACCCGGAGCCATTCCTCCTCGGGGCCGGGTGTACCCTCTGTCTGTTGCAGAGAATTGTGCTATGGAGGAGTATGTTGCTGATGCTCTGTCACGGGGGGATCATCTGTAAATCCTGCTCTCCTGCAGGGGCTGGCTTCTTCTTTGTGAAGAAAAAGGGTGGCGAGTTAAGACCATGCATCGATTATAGGGGTCTTAATCATATTACCATTAAGAATGCTTACCCTATTCCGCTCATTACGGAAGTCTTTGACCGCCTCAAGGGAGCTACGGTCTTTACTAAACTTGATTTGAGAGGAGCGTACAATCTCATTAGGATTAAGGAGGGCCACGAATGGAAAACAGCATTTCACACCAGGAGCGGGCATTATGAGTATCTTGTAATGCCCTTTGGCCTATGTAATGCTCCTGCTGTTTTTCAGGAATTTATTAATGATGTCCTACGAGATATGTTGCAACAGTGTGTTGTGGTATACTTAGACGATATCCTCATACACTCACCCACTCTTGAGGCTCATCGTTCTGATGTTACACGGGTTCTTCAGAGACTACGTGAGAATGGCCTGTTTTGTAAACTCGAGAAATGTGAGTTCCATCAGACTCAAGTAACCTTCCTAGGTTATGTTATCTCTGTTGCAGGGTTCTCCATGGATCCTGACAAGTTATCTGCAGTTCTGCAGTGGCCTCGCCCAGTTGGTCTTTGGTCTATTCAACGTTTTTTGGGGTTCGCCAATTACTATAGAAAGTTTATTAAAAACTTTTCTTCCTTGGTCAAACCTATCACAGACATGACCCGTAAAGAAAATGATCCACTCCAATGGTCACCTACTGCCATTAAGGCCTTTGATAGTCTTAAGACTGCCTTTGCTGCCGCTCCAGTTCTGGTTCATCCTAACCCTGTCTTGCCTTTCGTTCTTGAGGTCGATGCGTTTGAGACTGGAGTAGGTGCCCTCTTGTCTCAACGTCCTACGCCTGATGGTTCCTTGCTTCCATGTGGTTTCTTCTCTAAGAAATTGTCTCCAGCGGAGTGCAATTATGAAATTGGCGACAGGGAATTACTGGCCATAATTTTGGCACTCAAGGAATGGAGGCATCTTCTCGAGGGTACTAGAGTGCCAGTGCTCATTCTTACTGACCACAAGAATTTAACTTATCTATCTGAAGCAAAACGTTTGTCACCCAGACAGGCCAGATGGGCGCTATTTTTGTCTCGGATTAATTATGTGGTCTCGTACCTGCCTGGTAGCAAGAATGTTAGGGCTGATGCCCTCTCTCGACAATTTTCACCTCTGTCCAAGGAGGAGTCTGTACCTACTCCTGTTATACCTCCTGACCATATTTTGGCTACCATACATACTAATTTGACTTCTCCCTTGGGGGAGGAGATCCTGGCTGCACAAACCAATGCACCTCCTGAGAAACCTAGTGGTAAGTGTTTTGTTCCTGAGAATCTTCAAACTAAACTTTTGCACACTTACCCCTATCCTAAAGCCGCAGGTCACCCAGGCAAGAACCAAATGATTTGGTCTGTCACTCGACAATTCTGGTGGCCAGGTCTTCGTTCTGATGTTGCTGCGTATGTTGCCTCCTGCTCAGTTTGTGCACAGAATAAGACTCCTCGATGTCTTCCTGTGGGTCTTCTTCAACCTATTGCTGATGGTGAGCGTCCTTGGACACATCTTTCCATGGACTTCATTGTCAAGCTCCCTGTTTCCAATGGCAATACTGTTATCCTTATGGTGGTTGACCGTTTTTCTAAAATGTCACATTGCATTCCCTTGATGAAGCTGCCTACCGCTCAGGAGCTTGCTTCAATTTTTGCCCGGGAGGTCTTCCATTTACATGGGTTACCCAAGGAGATAGTGTTGGACCGGGGTAGCCAGTTTGTCTCCAGATTTTGGCGTTCCTTTTGTGCTCAAATGGGGATCCAGCTTTCCTTCTCCTTGGCATATAACCCTCAATCCAATGGGGCTGTGGAATGGTCTAATCAAGCTCTGGAACAGTTCCTCCATTGCTATGTCTCAGATCACCACAATAATTGGTCTGAACTGTTACCTTGGGCAGAGTTTGCTTGTAATAGTGCTATTAATGCTTCCCCCAAGTTATCCCCGTTCATGGCGAATTATGGGTTTCAACTATACTTGTTGCCTAATTCATTCATGTCTCAGGGTATTCTGGCTTTGGAGGAGCATCTCCGTCAACTCCGTTCCACGTGGGTGCAGATTCAGGATTGCCTTCATCGTTCTATGCAGCGCCAAAAGTTCCAGGCTGATCGTAGGCATCTGCCCGCGCCTTCCTACCAGGTTGGTGAGAGAGTTTGGCTGTCCTCCCGCAACTTGAACCTTCGTGTGCCTTCCAATAAATTGGCTCCCCATTATGTTGGTCCTTTTCGAATACTCCAACGGGTTAATCCTGTGGCCTACGCTCTTGACCTTCCTCCTGCTAAGCGCATCTCCAATGTTTTTCATGTCTTCCTCTTGAAACCATTGGTTTGTAATCAGTTTACCACTGTGTTGCCTCGTCCCCATCCTATCTTTGTTGACAACCATGAGGAGTATGAGGTCAGCAGCATTATTGACTCTCGTATGTCCAGGGGCCGTGTACAGTATTTGGTTCACTGGAGGGGCTATGGTCCGGAGGAGCATTCTTGGGTTGCCTCCTCTGATGTTTATTCTCCCGCCCTCCTCCGTGCCTTCCATGCCCGTTTACCCAATAAGCCTTTTGTCCTCCCGTGGGGGAGGGGTCATTGAGGGGAGGGTACTGTCACGTTTTTTTCAATGTTTTGTTTGCTATGTGCTGCTGGCAACCATTTTACTCTCCTCTCTTCCTGACTATGGTGCATTGTGGGGGATGCTGCTCACTTCCTTTTATGGCTAGACTGGTGTGCATCATCCGTGTGAGATAGGATGCAGTCTCAGAATTGTGATGTCATCACTTATTATTTAAAGGGCCTCTGTTCAGTATGCTTTGCCTTTGCATTGTCTCAGACCTGTTTGTGAGAGTTCCTGTGTATTACCTGGCTCTCTGACGTCCCTCCTGGTTCCTGATCCCTGGCTTGTTCCTGACTCTGCTGTTTTCCTTGTTGCTGATTCTGACTCGTCTGACTATTCACTTTGGCTCCTGACTCGGCTCGTCTGACTACCAGCTCTGGTTTTGACTCCTGGCTTGTTATTTGACTTGTGGACTTTTTATTATTTTTTTGCTATTAATAAAGGTGTGATTATTTTTGATTTTTTTTTTTAAAAATGGCTAGGAGCCATATTCAGAATTTAAGCACACTTACATAGGAAATTAGTTGATCTTAATTAATTTAATCACAATTAATGCTAAAATTTACAAAATCTGATACAAATACACACTGGTAAGTGTAGAACTGCCTTTTAGATAACAAATTACAGATGTCTTTTTCTGTTCAGTGTTGCTGTGGGCCACACAAAAACCTTCTAAGGTTCGCAAGTTATAGTTTAGGCAGGCCTGACATACATTGTTGAAACTTGCCTTTTTCAGATTTAAGCAATTGGTAAGACCCTTGTAACTCTGCCTATAGGAACTAATTTCAAATGTGCACATGTTAAGATTGCTATTATCTAAATGCTCTTTTACTTCTATGTTTCATATTATTTCTGTATTATTTGTCAATTTTAAATCCAATATGGCTTTATTTCTAGACAGGTCTATTAAATGTGACATGTAGTTATAATTGTATAACACCCCTTAGCCGACTCTCCCAAGACAGGTGCAATTGTAAGTCTGTCTTCCTGTTTTGTGAGACCTAAACCTCTGCATTTTGTGAGCTGCAGATCTTAATTTGGGCTCAGAGGGATGTATAAGTGTAATGCCTCTACCTATAGGAACACCCTAGGAGTAGTAGAGTGTGTGACCCCTTTAAGATTTAGTACAGATAGTTAAATACTCACACTGAGTAATCTTCAACTGCAACATTACTTTAAAGGGACACTAAACCCAAAAAAATTATCATGATTCAGATAGAGCATGCAATTTTAAGCAACTTTCTCATTTACTCCTATTATCAATTTTTCTTTGTTCTCTTGCTATCTTTACTTAAAAAGCAAGAATGTGATGCATAGGAGTCGGACCATTTTTGGTTAAGAACCTGGGTTATGCTTGCTTATTGGTGGGTAAATGTAATCCTCCAATAAGCAAGCGCTATCCATGGTGCTGAACCTAAAATGGGCTGGCTGCTAAGATTTACATTCCTGCTTTTAAAATAAAGATAGCAAGAGAACAAAGAAAAATTGATAATAGGAGTAAATTAGAACGTTGCTTAAAACTGCACGCTCTATCTGAATCATGAAAGAAAAAATTTGGGTTCAGTGTCCCTTTAATTGAGGTCAAATTCTTTAACAAGTTAAACATATACCTATACATTTGAGTTCATGACAATAACACCTAGTGACAATCAGTATACTATCTACATCCCCATAAGCCCTTCATGAGCTCATGAAGTAAAATGCTTACGAGAATGAAGCTAGTGATCAGTACTTGTGATTGCTGCAATGTCAGACACCTTATTCTCTAAACTATTGAATGAGCTGTCTTTAATATCAATGAGTATCAGCAGACGTTATATGCAATCCAGTAGAAGCACATTCTAATTCCAACTGTTCAAGCTACTTGAATCTTCTCTGTTTTTTTAATATTTAAACATCACTGAAATCACTGACTGCAGCACTGTAACTATAACCTCTTAAAGCTCATCACTTGCATTTACTTATTATATGCAGGTGCTTGTTGATTACATGTTATACACAGTTTAAAAAGATTGCTCAGAGCTTGTGCTAACATTCACACATCAAGTTGAATCCCTTCTTCCAAATTGAAAACAGGAAATCCATTTTTTCTATATTATTACTCTCTCTTAACCAAGCTTGGAAAAAGTAATTTTGTCATCATTGTCTCTTTCTCTTTGGAAAATCCATCTATTATTTTCCCTAGAGTTGCTCTCTTTCTCTTCCCAGGTGGCATTTCTCTTGCTCAATACAGTTATTACAACAACCATCTTATATAAAGTTAAACCTTTTACAGTTTAATTGCTTCAATCAATTTCAGTATAATTAAAATAACCATTTTTGTTGTTGTCAATGAGTACAAGATATTCCTTTGGAATTTGTGTGTATTATTGGTGGTGTGTTCTTTTTTCTCTTTTCTTTAGATTTCCTGCATCCCTCCTTCTCATGTGATGTATTCTTTCCCGCCCTCTTTCTTTCATTCCTGTCTTTCACTCTTTTCACTCACACTTATCAGAGTAATTTGTTTCCTCATGCTATAAGCTAACTCATCTCTCTCACTAAGAGTGCGATAAAGCTCTCTGCTTTGGTGAGATTATCTAAGACGTCTGGTCAGTACTGCGAGGTCCCTAGAATTATTTTAGAAAGGTACATTTTTACTTGAGAGCGGTTTCTCTCGCTATTTAGGGATGGATGTGAAGGAGAGACATAGACATACAAATATAATGCACACACAAGACCACAAAATGTTGCTTGATTTTTCTAAATGCCCGTGAGTTTTTGATTATTAGACCCTCAATCTCCCTGATACTCCCTCTTTCACTTTCCCAATGACCATGGTCTGTGATCCCCTTTTCACAGTTTCTCCTTACTGACTCCCTCTCTGGCTCCCCCACCTCACTGTCTTTTACTCTATCTCGTCCCTTATAACCATCCCCCTCCCTCTTGCTTCTTTAAAGATCCACTTTTGCTTCTCCTCTCTCCCTTCCTTTCACTCTCATTCTCATTACTCATTGGTTAAAATAAAATTTGTACCATAAAAGTGGTATTTAAAAAAAAAAATGTGTTTATGTAGTGCTGCTGAGTGTATATAAAAAATACTTCTATCAAGCTCTTCAATGCATACAGTTGCTGTCTTTCTACTAAATGTATAATATTTGCTCTTCACTTCTCACCTTTTATAAAATTACTATCCATGTTAACATAATTAACCAGATGTCTAAGCAGATAATATCCAACTATGAGTCAGTAACATCTGCTTTTAAACAGCAATACTAAATCAATGAACATTCATCAAGTTTATATTTTCTACTTTGTTTACTTTTTGTGTCTGTATTTTGTTTAGATCTATGAAGTAAATGTCTGGTATGTGGTTGTACTTATTTTCCAAATGCATAATTTGATTAACATATGAGCATAACACATCTGTTGAATATGGTTTTAGTGAGATTTTATTTTATTTATTTCCCTATCCATAAGCCAACTTATTACGCCAACTCTGATAAACAGTATAATGATTGTTTACACAAATTATACACAATTAGAAGTAGAGGCCTCTTTCTAGGAAGAACATACATAAATGTGCACTTAGAATGCACTTGGCAACAAAAACATGCATCTACATTTTAAATGCATGTTAGAAACCCCAATTTCAACAAAAAATTTGTTTTATATGATCTGTATTACAAATACAATGTAAATATGTATAGATTAAAGCCGATACATATTCCAAAAAAATCCTACTTCTAGCATATTGATCTATCTAGCATGCTTCTTCTGTACTTCTTTTTTCATAAAAAACAGTAAAAATAAATGTTATGATGTTGATACCTTTTTCATGCTACTTATTTCTGAGCCTCTGTGGCAGCTCTCTATCCATGTTGAATGTAACCAAGGCCTTCATCTTAGGATCAAACAAATAAATATAAATGTGTAATTTCATAAATATAATTAATTATTCTGAGCAGGTTCCCTGATTCTGCCCTTGATTAAGCTTGAGTCAGATAAGTTCCCTGATTTCCTGGCTTACAGTTTAACCCTAAAACAACTGCTGCATTTGCAGCATCATAAATCGGCCCCTAGGTGTTCAACCTCAATGCTGTTAAATTTAGAGTTTTGAGATCCTAATGAAAAAGAGGCCCTTGAGACAATATATCTTGTCTTAGAGCAAGAAGCCATGGAGCAGATGAGGACATCTGCACTAGATCTGCATACCCTGTTCATCAGGGCCATGCTGGAGCAATCAAGATTACCAAAGCTGGCAATTACTCTTGGAAGTAGAACAAATGAAGGAAACAGGTACACTAAATGATAATTCCATGGACACATGACCTGTGACTCTGTACAATAAATTGGAGATTTGTGATTTAAGTGAGATGCCATCAGATCTATGTTGTAGGCCCCATTTGATCACTATTATATTGAAGATGTCCTGATGGAGAGACCACTCTCCTGGATGGACCGACTGAAGGCTGAGGTAATCTGCTTACCAATTGTTCACTCCTGGTATGTGAACTGCTGATAGGCAGTATTGATTCCTCTCTGCCCAAGACAGAATCTGAGGCACTTCCTGCATAGCCAGTGGACTGTGGGTGCTTCCTTGATAATTTATGTAGATCACTGCTGTGAAATTGTCTGACTGGAAATGGATAAACCTTTCCTGTTTTAAGAGGGGCCAAAGAATCGTTCGGAGTTCTAGAATGTTGATTGGTAACCTCGCCTCCAGAGTAGACCAAACTCTGTGCACTCTTTGAGAATTCCAGACCACACCCCAACCCGAAAGACTGGTGTCCGTCATCACAATAGCTCATGTTGGACAAAGAAAATATGCCCCAAAGGCCAAAGAAGGACTTTGTATCCACTATGAGAGAGCTTGTCTGATGGACAGATCCAGAGTAATCTGCTGATCCAAGTGCAGATAATTCTTTGACCACAGATTGAGCATAGACAATTGAAGGCGTCGCAAGTGGAGATGGAAAAAAGGAACTGCATCTGAAGCAGTAACCATATGATCCACCATCTGCATGCACTGTGCTACTGATGGAAATGGAGCACATTGCATGGAGAGACAAGCATTTTGAAGCTTTATCTTGCTTTGTTCCGATAGAAATAGACTGAATCTATTATGACCCCTAGAAAAGCTTGGAAGCAGGAGATAAGGAACTTTTAGGAACATTGATTCTCCAACTATGGTTCTGGAGGAAAGACAGGAGCCTGTGAGTATGGGTAATAGTTAGAGACAGAGAAGGGACCTACACTAGGATATTGTCTAGTGCAATTGAAATCCTCTGAGCTCTGATCACTGCCAACAATGTACCCAGTACCTTTGTGAAGATGCGAGTAGCTGTAGCCAGGCCAAATGGAAGAGTGACAAACTGGTAGTGTTTATCTAGAAATGCAAACCTCAGTAATAGCGATACTTGTGAATAGGGATGTGCAGGTTTGCATCCTTGAGGTATATAGTAGCCATAAATTGACTATTTTGGATTTTAAAAGTGGGACCCTGACAAACTTTTTTTTAGCTTTTTCTGAAAAATACTCAGTCTGTCCCATACCAGAACAGATTCTGGTCTGGGGGCCACACTTTCATGAAGATTTGGTATTGGCGTTGGACTTCTTGAAATGTGGGGGAAAAAAAGACTCAATAAATGACCTAGAGTTAAACCGGATGTAACCACTAAGTGCACAAAGCAGTTAGCGGTTTTCTTAAAAGGTCATACACGACTGCCAGAGGGCTAATAAGGGTGTCAGTGTTACCTGGCTGTGTCCCTGATTAGGATAGGGCATACAGGTACCTACAAAGAGAAAACAAAAGTGTGTCAAAAGGAGAGCAGGCTAAAGGGACAGCTAACACCAAAAATGTTATGGTTTTAAAATACTTTTTACCTCTAAAATTACCTTGTATCTATGCTTCTGCAGACTGCCTTATCTAAGATATTTTGAAAGACTTGCATTTCAGGCGATTAGTTCTGACTCTTAAACAACTTCACTAGAATGAGCATAATGTTATCTATATGGCACACAAGAACAAACAGAACATGTTATTAACTGTTCACAGCCAGACAGTCAGATAAGAGGTGAACTGTAGCAGAGTATTAGAAATCATCATATGAGCCTATCTAAGTTTAAACTTTAACAAAAAATACTAAGGCCTAGATTTGGAGTTTGGCGGTAGATGGGCTGTTAACGCTCCGCGGGCTTTTTTCTGGCCGCACCATAAATTTAACTCTGGTATCGAGAGTTCAAACAAATGCTGCGTTAGGCTCCAAAAAAGGAGCGTAGAGCATTTTTACCGCAAATGCAACTCTCGATACCAGAGTTGCTTACGGACGCGGCCAGCCTCAAAAACGTGCTCGTGCACGATATCCCCATAGGAAACAATGGGGCTGTTTGAGCTGAAAAAAAAACCTAACACCTGCAAAAAAGCAGCGTTCAGCTCCTAACGCAGCCCCATTGTTTCCTATGGGGAAACACTTCCTACGTCTGCACCTAACACTCTAACATGTACCCCGAGTCTAAACACCCCTAACCTTACACTTATTAACCCCTAATCTGCCGCTCCCGCTATCGCTGACCCCTGCATATTTTTTTTAACCCCTAATCTGCCGCTCCGTAAACCGCCGCAACCTACGTTATCCCTATGTACCCCTAATCTGCTGCCCTAACATCGCCGACCCCTATATTATATTTATTAACCCCTAATCTGCCCCCCACAACGTCGCCGACACCTGCCTACACTTATTAACCCCTAATCTGCCGAGCGGACCGCACCGCTACTATAATAAAGTTATTAACCCCTAACCCGCCTCACTAACCCTATCATAAATAGTATTAACCCCTAATCTGCCCTCCCTAACATCGCCGACACCTAACTTCAATTATTAACCCCTAATCTGACGACCGGAGCTCATCGCTACTATAATAAATGGATTAACCCCTAAAGCTAAGTCTAACCCTAACACTAACACCCCCCTAACTTAAATATAATTTACATCTAACGAAATTAATTAACTCTTATTAAATAACTTATTCCTATTTAAAGCTAAATACTTACCTGTAAAATAAATCCTAATATAGCTACAATATAACGAATAATTATATTGTAGCTATTTTAGGATTTATATTTATTTTACAGGCAACTTTGTAATTATTTTAACCAGGTACAATAGCTATTAAATAGTTAAGAACTATTTAATAGTTACCTAGTTAAAATAATAACAAATTTACCTGTAAAATAAATCCTAACCTAAGATATAATTAAACCTAACACTACCCTATCAATAAATTAATTAAATAAACTACCTACAATTACCTACAATTAACCTAACACTACACTATCAATAAATTAATTAAACACAATTCCTACAAATAAATACAATTAAATAAACTAGCTAAAGTACAAAAAATAAAAAAGAACTAAGTTACAAAAAATAAAAAAATATTTACAAACATCAGAAAATTATTACAACAATTTTAAACTAATTACACCTACTCTAAGCCCCCTAATAAAATAACAAAGACCCCCAAAATAAAAAATTCCCTACCCTATTCTAAATTAAAAAAGTTAAAAGCTCTTTTACCTTACCAGCCCTGAACAGGGCCCTTTGCGGGGCATGCCCCAAGAATTTCAGCTCTTTTGCCTGTAAAAAAAACACATACAATACCCCCCCCCCCAACATTACAACCCACCACCCACATACCCCTAATCTAACCCAAACCCCCCTTAAATAAACCTAACACTAAGCCCCTGAAGATCTTCCTACCTTGTCTTCACCATCCAGGTATCACCGATCCGTCCTGGCTCCAACATCTTCATCCAACCCAAGCGGGGGTTGGCGATCCATCATCCGGTGGCTGAAGAGGTCCAGAAGAGGCTCCAAAGTCTTCCTCCTATCCGGCAAGAAGAGGACATCCGGACCGGCAAACATCTTCTCCAAGCGGCATCTTCGATCTTCTTGCATCCGGTGCGGAGCGGGTCCATCTTGAAGCAGGCGACGCGGATCCATCCTCTTCTTCCGTTGTCTCCCGACGAATGACGGTTCCTTTAAGGGACGTCATCCAAGATGGCGTCCCTTGAATTCCGATTGGCTGATAGGATTCTATCAGCCAATCGGAATTAAGGTAGGAATATTCTGATTGGCTGATGGAATCAGCCAATCAGAATCAAGTTCAATCCGATTGGCTGATCCAATCAGCCAATCAGATTGAGCTCGCATTCTATTGGCTGAGCCTCTTCTGGACCTCTTCAGCCACCGGATGATGGATCGCCAACCCCCGCTTGGGTTGGATGAAGATGTTGGAGCCAGGACGGATCGGTGATACCTGGATGGTGAAGACAAGGTAGGAAGATCTTCAGGGGCTTAGTGTTAGGTTTATTTAAGGGGGGTTTGGGTTAGATTAGGGGTATGTGGGTGGTGGGTTGTAATGTTGGGGGGGGGGTATTGTATGTGTTTTTTTTACAGGCAAAAGAGCTGAAATTCTTGGGGCATGCCCCGCAAAGGGCCCTGTTCAGGGCTGGTAAGGTAAAAGAGCTTTTAACTTTTTTAATTTAGAATAGGGTAGGGAATTTTTTATTTTGGGGGTCTTTGTTATTTTATTAGGGGGCTTAGAGTAGGTGTAATTAGTTTAAAATTGTTGTAATAATTTTCTGATGTTTGTAAATATTTTTTTATTTTTTGTAACTTAGTTCTTTTTTATTTTTTGTAGCTAGTTTATTTAATTGTATTTATTTGTAGGAATTGTGTTTAATTAATTTATTGATAGTGTAGTGTTAGGTTAATTGTAGGTAATTGTAGGTAGTTTATTTAATTAATTTATTGATAGGGTAGTGTTAGGTTTAATTATATCTTAGGTTAGGATTTATTTTACAGGTAAATTTGTTATTATTTTAACTAGGTAACTATTAAATAGTTCTTAACTATTTAATAGCTATTGTACCTGGTTAAAATAATTACAAAGTTGCCTGTAAAATAAATATTAATCCTAAAATAGCTATAATATAATTATAATTTATATTGTGGCTATATTAGGATTTATTTTACAGGTAAGTATTTAGCTTTAAATAGGAATAAGTTATTTAATAAGAGCTAATTAATTTCGTTAGATGTAAATTATATTTAAGTTAGGGGGGTGTTAGTGTTAGGGTTAGACTTAGCTTTAGGGGTTAATCCATTTATTATAGTAGCGATGAGCTCCGGTCGTCAGATTAGGGGTTAATAATTGAAGGTAGGTGTCGGCGATGTTAGGGAGGGCAGATTAGGGGTTAATACTATTTATGATAGGGTTAGTGAGGCGGATTAGGGGTTAATAACTTTATTATAGTAGCGCTCAGGTCCGCTCGGCAGATTAGGGGTTAATAAGTGTAGGCAGGTGTCGGCGACGTTGAGGGGGGCAGATTAGGGGTTAATAAATATAATATAGGGGTCGGCGGTGTTAGGGGCAGCAGATTAGGGGTACATAAGGATAACGTAGGTGGCGGCGCTTTGCGGTCGGGAGATTAGGGGTTAATTATTGTAAGTAGCTGGCGGCGATGTTGTGGGGGGCAGGTTAGGGGTTAATAAATGTAATACAGGGGTCGGCGGGGTTAGGGGCAGCAGATTAGGGGTACATAAGTATAACGTAGGTGGCGGTCGGAAGATTAGGGGTTAAAAAATTTTAATCGAGTGGCGGCGATGTGGGGGGACCTCGGTTTAGGGGTACATAGGTAGTTTATGGGTGTTAGTGTACTTTAGGGTACAGTAGTTAAGAGCTTTATGAACCGGCATTAGCCCAGAAAGCTCTTAACTCCTGCTATTTTCCGGCGGCTGGAGTTTTGTCGTTAGAGCTCTAACGCTCACTTCAGAAACGACTCTAAATACCGGCGTTAGAAAGATCCCATTGAAAAGATAGGATACGCAATTGACGTAAGGGGATCTGCGGTATGGAAAAGTCTCGGCTGAAAAGTGAGCGTTAGACCCTTTAATCACTGACTCCAAATACCGGCGGTAGCCTAAAACCAGCGTTAGGAGCCTCTAACGCTTGTTTTCACGGCTAACGCCAAACTCCAAATCTAGGCCTATGAGAAAAAAAGCTAATTTGATGAAAAAAGTAAATTGGAAAGTTGTTTAAAATTACATGACTTTACTGTCCTTTAAGTACCCTGGCTATGCTGTACCTGTCTCAGAGTACCTGCTAATAGCATTAATTTACCTGAAGTTGCACCCCTCCACCGGCTTACCAGGCATCAATCTGCATCAGTATCCAATAGTGAGCCCATCAAGTGCTAGTACATGTATAGCAGAGGATATCTGAGGAAATACCACTATTCCACAGGGGGAGGCTAAAGACAAGTACCCCCGACGCCTGACGTCAGTTATGGCTGAAATTCCATACGGAGATACTGTGAACATAACAGGGTATTTATATGCCCCTGTATCATTCAGCTGCTGTGAAATCTCTTCTGTCTTCTTTGAGAATGAAATGTCCCAAGTATAAGGGTCTCCAATTGATCTGAGCTCCCAAACATTAATCCATAAACAAGTAGCTGGGAGGTGGGAGGGAATTTAAGCTTTTGTGGGGGGTTTTGACCTTCTACTAGTGGCGGGAATTATATCCCATGTTATGGAGCCCTATGAACTATCATAATTTTACAAATTAAATATTAATTTAATTTACTAAGATATGTATCCATAAACCATGAAACCATTGTAATCACCTTGACCTTTGTTATTTTTAAGCAGTTTTCTTTTTAAAGACACGATGAGTCCACAGATTTCATCCTTACTTGTGGGATTACGCCTCCTGGGCAGCAGGAGGAGGCAAAGAGCACCACAGCAGAGCTGTATATATAGCTCCTCCCTTCCCTCCCACTCCAGTCATTCTCTTTGCCTATGTTAGTGATAGGAGCTGGCAAAGTGAGGTGTTAGTTTTTGATTCTTCAATCAAGAGTTTTTTATTTTCAAAATAGTACCAGAGTGTGCTGTTTTGCCCAGGGTGTAGCCGTAGTCCATATCTGTCTCTACAGTAGAGCCCTTGGTGGCTTTAGAGCAAGGGGAACTGGTGGGAAATAATTCTCACTGCGCCTCCCATATATTTCATGCTGCCCTGTATCCTGTAGTCTGAGGTGAAGATTACTCAGCATTTTATTTCTCCACAGTTCAATGTGAGGGAGAGGACCTCTCAAGCCTGCAGGCAGAAGTTCAAGGTAAGTGCTAACTTTAATGTTTTCTGGGGACACACATTTCTGGACTGTCACATAAACAAGGGCTAAGACATAGGGCTCTTAATGTGAGGGACAAGTAAACTTTCCTAGAGGGAGAGGTCTATTAACAGATATTTTTATGCAGACACTGACAGGAGTTAATGTCAGTTTATGACTATAATGACCAGGAGATGGTTCCATTTTGGGATTCCAAACTGAAAACATTAATGTGGCGATACTGTAACACGTTTATCATTTGGTCAAGAAAATGGTGTATGGGTCACTCTTTTGTTCTACAGAGCTACATGACATGCGGTAGCCTGATTGTCCCCAATATATCCTGAGGGTGCAGTTTTAATAGCTCCCGGTGGCCTATCTATGCAAAAAGTTAATGGCGACCGGGAGATTGTTTGCTACACGCCCACGATGGGCGGAGTTACTAGTTTGCACCGTTTTGGGCTGCTTTGTCTCTATCTCAGGGCACAGTCATAAAAGTGCCGGGAGATGGAGAGTTTTCACGCCCACGAGGGGCGGAGCTATGTGAGACTGTGTGTAATTATGCTCTTCACCTCCATGTCGATATCGGAGGCAGAGCATCTAACACAGCCCTAGTGTTGTTACTTCTTCATTGCTGGTGTAGCACACTATGAGAGTACAGTGCTAGACTTTTTTATGCATTCCTCTGAGGTGCTAAATCAACATTTACATTCTGGTTGGGCACCTCAGCACAATATCTGAAGTTTTCAGTAACTGCTGCAATTTCCTTTGCTAATCAGCACAATATCTGAAGTTTTCAGTAACTTGCAATTTTCTTTGCTAATCATTCCAACCCTGCATGTATAAAGAAAAAGGTTTCTTTGCTAATCAGCACAATATCTGAAGTTTTCAGTAACTGTTGCAATTTTCTTTGCTAATCATTCCAACCCTGCATGTATAAAGAAAAATAATTTCAGCTGGTTATTTGTTATTTCATCCTTTGTGACTTAGGATGGAACAAATGCACGCAAACAGACAGTAACGTCTTTTCTGTGCAAATTTTATTAAAATAATTTTAGCTGTTTATTTGTTAATTCATCCTTTGTGATTAGGATGGAACAAAAGCGCACAAAAATTAAGTTACTTTTAAGACTTAAGGAGACAGTAACATTTTTTTATGTGTAAATTTAAAAAATAAATAAAAATATGTACCTACTTCCTCTATGGTGATTGCTATTTAGGACTGGAGTTGGTTGACAATGGTCAAGTTCTGCCACAAATTTATCCTAGAGTGTCCCCCAGAATTGTATGGCCCACATACAGTGCACTGTGCTTCCTTTTCCACTCCGTTCATAGTTATGATGCCTTATATGTTTTTTTCCATGAGGTAGAAAACATTACTAGAGGAAGTTTTTTTCAGCAGTTTCTATTTCCAATGATTCCTCCATATTACTGAAGGAGGGAGGCACTTTGGGATTATCTGATTTTCAGGAAGATGTTTCCGATAGCTGACACTGTCAGGGAAATTTGACGGATGGTCTCTAAGGTGGAGGGGACTTTTTCCACTTTGGCCAGGCAATCTAATATTCCTATTGAGGATAGTTGTACGTTCTAGACCCTATGGACATGTAGTTGGACATGTAGTTGGAGGGTCTACTTAAAAAGATCTATGTTCACCAGGGTTTACTTTTGCAACTGGCTGCTTGCATTGTTACGGTCACTAGTGGGGCAGCTTATTGGTTTGATGCTATTGCAAAATCTCTTAAGACTGAGACTTCTCTTGGAGAGATTCAGGATCGGATTAAAGCTCTTAAAATTAGCTAATCCGTTTATTACTGATGCTTCTCTGCAGATTACTAAATTGGCTGCTAAGAGTTCAGGTTTTTCCATCCTAGCCCACAGGGCCTTATGGTTGAAGCCTTGGTCTGCGGATGTATCATCCAAGTCTAAACTTCTGGCTATTCCTTACAAGAGGGAGACCCTGTTTGGACCTGACTTGAAGGAAATTATCTCTGATATTACGGGAGGCAAGGGTCATCTCCTCCCTCAGGATAAAAGATCAAAGCAGAAAGGTCAACAAAGTAATTTTTGTTCCTTTTGAAATTTCAAGGAAACTCCTCCTCATCTTCCTCTAAACAGGAAGGAAACTATTCGCAAGTCTACCTGGAGACCCAACCAATCGTGGAAAAAGGGTAGACCATTACAGAAACCTGCTGCTGCTTCCAAGTCAACATTAAGGGTTTGCCCCCGATCCGAGACCGGATCTGGTAGGGGGCAGACTTTCCTTGGGTGCGAGATATTCAGGATCCCTGGGCTATAGAAATAGTGTTTCAGGGATACAAACTGGAGTTCAGAAATTCTTCCCCCAGAGGAAGATTTCTTCGTTCAAGATTATCTGCAGACCAGATAAAAAGAACAGCCTTCTTAAATCGTGTAAGAGACCTCTCTTCCATGGGAGTGATTTGTCCCGTTGCAATACAGGAACAGGGTTTTTATTCAAATCTGTTTGTAGTCCCTAAAATGGAGGGAACCTTCAGACCTATCTTAGACCTTAGAACAAGTTTCTCAGAGTTCCATCTTTCAAGATGGAAACTATTCGCACTTTTCTCCCATTGATCCAGGAGAGTCAATTTATGATGACAGTGGATCTAAGGATGCATTTCTTCATGTGCCTATCCACAGAGCTCATCACAAGTTCCTGAGGTTTGCCTTTTTTGGCAAACATTTTCGATTTGTGGCTCTCCCTTTTGGTCTGGCCACGGCACCCAGAATTTTCACAAAGGTTCTGGGGGCTCTACTGGCAGTTCTAAGACCATGGGGCATTGAGGTGGTGTCTTATCTGGACGATATTCTAATCCAGGTGTCGTCATCTCAGCCAACAAGGTCCCATACCGACATTGTACTATCCTTCCTGAGAACTCACGGGTGGAAGGTAAATCTGGAAAAGAGTTCATTAATTCTGCAGACAAGGGTACCCTTCCTGGGAACTCTAATCGACTCTATATCCATGAAAATTTTTCTGACAGAGGTTAGACAGTCTAAGATTCTGAATACATGTCAAATCCATCGGTTCACTCCTCGGCCGTTAATGGCTCAGTGCATGGAGATAATCAGATTGATGATGGCGGCAATGGACATCATACCGTTTGCTCGGTTTCAAGTCACAGGCCTCTGCAGCTAAACATGCTCACTCAGGTGGTGGAATAGAGATTATGTAGATTTGTCTCCTCGAATAACCCTAGATCAGGAGATGAGGGACTCTCTTCAAGGGTGGTTGTGTCTAGATCATCTATCCCAGGGGACATGCTTTTGCAGTTCTTCATGGGTGATTGTAACAATGGATGACAGCCTTTTAGGTTGGGGAGCAGTCTGGGGCTCTTTATGGGCTCAGAGAGTGTGGACTCAGAGTCAACATTTTAGAACTGAGGGCGATCTTCAATGCGCTTCAGGTCTGGCCTCAGTTGGCTTCGGCCTAACTCATCAGATTCCAGTCAGACAACAAAACGACGGTGGCTTACATAAATCATCAGGGAGGAACAAGGAGTTCCTTAGCGATGACCGAAGTGGCCAATATAATCCAGTGGGTGGAGGCCCATTCTTGCCATCTGTCAACGATCTACATCCCAGGGGTAGACAACTGGGGGGCAGATTTTCTGAGCCAGCAGACTTTTCATCAAGGAGAGTGGGAACTCCATCCAGAAATATTCTCCAACCTGATTCTCAGATGGGGTCGGCCGGAGTTGGATCTCAGGGCATCTCATCAGGATGCCAAGCTTCCGAGCTACGGGTCCAGGTCCAGGGACCCCCAGGCCAAGCTGATAGATACCTTGGCAGGTCCTTGGTCCTTCAGCCTAGCATATCTTTTCCCCCCAGTTTACGCTCCTTCCCCGGGTTATTGCTCGAATCAAACAGGAGAGGGAGTCAGTGATTGTTAGGTGTTGTTTTCTGGGGGGGGGAGTGTCAGTCAGGACTGGGCCTTGGGCACACTGTACCAACTGGAAATTAATATATTATCTGATAAGGATATCCTTAGAACCAAAGTCCTTAATCCAGCACTCAGCGACCCATTGCACGCCACTCCAGAGCTCCACTCCAGGCTCTGAACAGATAATGAAAAATCCAAACTGAGTAGCAGCAAACCAAATAGTGTTTATTGTTTAACACAACAACAAATGCAGCAACGTTTCGGTATTGCTACCTTAGTCAAGCTAAAGTGCATAATGACATAGATTCTATTTATACCCATTCACCACAAGGTGGCGCTCAAGATACAAATCCACATTAACCCTTAGTTTACCACAATAAAAATGTCTTGAAACCTAAGTTTTAAATTTTTCAATTTATCAATTAATTAATCATAGAATCCTAAAAAATACTTAAAAATACAGATATATACAGAAGGCAATTTATAAGAATACAGACATATCTAGATCTCTATTTAAACCTTTAGGTTCCATTGTATCTAATTTCCAAATCCAAAAACATTCTCTTTGTTTTAATAAACGCTCCCTATTTCCTAACCTACAAGGCATTGACACTTTTTCAATTATTTGGAACCTCAGTTGTCCTATTGAATGTCCCTTTTCAATAAAATGGTGCGCTACAGGGGCTTTAATCTTTTTAGTTCGAATATTACTTTTATGCTCTATTATCCTGTCCTTAATGATCCTAGTCGTTTCACCAATGTAACTCCTCCCACAGGGACATTTAATTAAATAAATTACAAAAGTTAACTTGCATGTATGATAGCCTCTAATTTTAAATGTCTTCCCTGTAATTGGATGGAAGAAATTAGGACCTTTGATCATGTTATTGCAACATGAACAATTTAAACATGGATAGCATCCTTCAGTCTTACAGGAAATATATTGTTGTTTTATTTTAATATTAGAGCCTACATCAGCATGCACCTATTGTTGTCTAAGATTTAAGCCTTGCTTGTAGGCAGGCATAGGATAATTCCCAAATTCTTTAATTTCAGGGTTACATTCTGTTAAGACAGACCAATGTTTTTTTATAATGCGCTGGATTCGGGCCGATTGAGAATTAAATTCTGACACAAAAATTAAACGATCATCTTTTTTATTCTCCTTTTTCTTAGGACTCAACAGAGTCTCTCTTGGAACAGATAAAGCATGTTTAATTTCTGTGTCAATTATTTCAGAGGGATAACCCCTCTTTATAAATCTAGATTCCATTTCTTTGAACCTTAATTTCAATAAATCATCAGTGATTATTCTACGTGCTCTTAAAAATTGGCTTTGAGGAAGAGCTTTCAGGAGAGATATTGGGTGGGCACTATCAAAGTGACAGAAATAGCCTGCTACACTTTGATAGTGCCCACTCAATATCTCTCCTGAAGGCCCTTCCTCGAAGCCAATTTTTAAGAGCACGTAGAATAATCACTGATGATGATTTATTGAAATTAAGGTTCAAAGAAATGGAATATAGGTTTCTAAAGAGGGGTTTATCCCTCTGAAATAATTGACACAGAAATTAAACATGCTTTATCTGTTCCAAGAGATACTCTGTTGAATCCTAAGAAAAAGGAGAATAAAAAAGATGATTGTTTAATTTTTGTGTCATAATTTAATTCTCAATCGGCCCAAATCCAGCGCATTATAAAAAAACATTGGTCTGTCTTAACAGAATGTAACCATGAAATTAAAGATTTTGGGAATTATCCTATGTCTGCCTACAAGCAAGGCTTAAATCTTAGACAACAATTGGTGCATGCTGATGTAGGCTCTAATATTAAAATAAAACAACAATATATTTCCTGTAAGACTGAAGGATGCTATCCATGTTTAAATTGTTCATGTTGCAATAACATGATCAAAGGTCCTAATTTCCTCCATCCAATTACAGGGAAGACATTTAAAATTAGAGGCTATCATACATGCAAGTCAACTTTTGTAATTTATTTAATTAAATGTCCCTGTGGGAGGAGTTGCATTGGTGAAATGACTAGGATCATTAAGGACAGGATAATAGAGCATAAAAGTAATATTCGAACTAAAAAGATTAAAGCCCCTGTAGCGCACCATTTTATTGAAAAGGGACATTCAATAGGACAACTGAGGTTCCAAATAATTGAAAAAGTGTCAATGCCACGTAGGTTAGGAAATAGGGAGCGTTTATTAAAACAAAGAGAATGTTTTTGGATTTGGAAATTAGATACAATGGAACCTAAAGGTTTAAATAGAGATCTAGATATGTCTGTATTCTTATAAATTGCCTTCTGTATATATCTGTATTTTTAAGTATTTTTTAGGATTCTATGATTAATTAATTGATAAATTGAAAAATTTAAAACTTAGGTTTCAAGACATTTTTATTGTGGTAAACTAAGGGTTAATGTGGATTTGTATCTTGAGCGCCACCTTGTGGTGAATGGGTATAAATAGAATCTATGTCATTATGCACTTTAGCTTGACTAAGGTAGCAATACCAAAACGTTGCTGCATTTGTTGTTGTGTTAAACAATAAACACTATTTGGTTTGCTGCTACTCAGTTTGGATTTTTCATTATCTGTTCAGAGCCTGGAGTGGAGCTCTGGAGTGGCGTGAAATGGGTCGCTGAGTGCTGGATTAAGGACTTTGGTTCTAAGGATATCCTTATCAGGTGGTAAACTAAGGGGTAATGTGGATTTGTATCTTGAGCGCCACCTTGTGGTGAATGGGTATAAATAGAATCTATGTCATTATGCACTTTAGCTTGACTAAGGTAGCAATACCGAAACGTTGCTGCAAGGATATCCTTAGAACAGCACTTCAGACCATGAAGCAGTAAGTCTAAAACCATTCTCCTTTATTGAAAGACACACAACATGTCTTATAGGCAACAATTACAGTATACAGGGTTAACTTGATGACACGTTATGACCGCGTCATATCATACCATATTTCATGAACAAAAGAAGCTTATTGAAATAATTGAGTGAAAGAGGAGTATGAAGGAGTATTTCTTATAACAGTAGCGAAAATACATCTGTGCGCATAGCTCAGTCCAAAGCAAGGCTGTTTGGCCATCTTACCTAGATAACAGACTTCCAGGCGTGTTGCCAGGAACATCTGCAAGGTCACCTAGCTGTGACAAACTAATAACAAACTAATAACAACATGTCTTTCCCACTACAGAATAAACCACTATAATAAATGATAGGCAGGACAAGATGGATGCCAAAGACAAAATGGCAGCCAAGATGGCGCTAGTCATGCTAACAATAATTCCTAACATACCACTCTTTTATTCTAACAGAATAACATAAAAATAGAAAGGCGCAGAAAATTAGGAAAGCCTTTAACAACAGTATAAGCCTGATACTACGGTAACATGACTCTATGTGAGAATACTATAGAGAAACATATTCACATGTAGTGGTATACTTTTATAGGCTAATAGGGCACAATTTGTCACTGCACATAGGTGCGGCCCCTCCAGTACTCTCCGCCTACCTCCCAGCATCCTCAAACTACTGGTTTACCTGCACAAAGACCCAACCAGCCCCCTATCCACCCCAAACAACGCTGCATCTTTTATTTCTCCACCTGCATTGCTAGCACCCCCCCCCCCAATATGTCCAACAGTTCCTTGCTCAGTACATTCTACACAGTAAAGCATGACATGGAAACAGCACAAATGTCACTAGGTGGCCTCTGATCACTTTAAAAACAGTCTTTGTCCGCTTAGAGCGCTCCACCTTCCTCAGACACTTTGCTTCAATACAGTTCATTTGCAGTAGGGGTGCTTATCCAGTGTTCTTCTGCAGGTAGATGCTGGAAGTCCGATGGTTTGTTCATGGGGTAGACAAGGAAGCCAGTGGATCCCCATAGCAAGCAGACACTCGAGTCAGAAGAAGTCTAAGAAGGAAACAAAACAGCTCCAGATGAGTACACACCCGGATACAATCACAATTATGACCAAATAAGACCTTCACCTTTTTTAAGCATCACAATTCCTTTAACTTAACTCATCCTATGTCATTTAAAACCAAGAAAAACATTGTAGATATATAATACAAACTAAATACATTGATACTTTTACAGAGAATAACTCACAGCTTCTCTATACAATTTAAATGATACTTCATGAATACAAAGCAAGTGAAAACTGCTAGACTTCATCAAGAGGGTGAATGGCTATGCTAAAACTTATGCTAAGGCCTGCCCTGTAACAAAAATGAAAAAATAAAACAGTCAATAAAAATATTTTCTTTAAAATTAATTACTTTCTCTTGGAACTACTAAAAATAAAAGAACCTAGTGTTGCTTTATTCTGCAAAGCTACTATCTGTAATGTTTATAATTCTCCAACTATGATCCTAATAGTCAGCAATCTAGTCTGATATAAACACTGCTAGTTTACTAATTATTTTATGCAACCTAAATTCTCTCTCACTCCTGTATAAGGAAAGAATACAATCATAACATCATTTAAAACTACAAAATCTTTTAAAGGTAAACACATCTTTATGCTAAGATAATTATTTTCATTGACAAACATCTGGAATTACAAAATTCAAATTGCAGATACCATACCAATTAATAAAAGGGAAAAATACATTTGCTCTCATAACACAGCTCCAATAAGAGCCATGGTAGGTAGAAAATATACCATCAATATAACTATGATTATGCTACTCCCTAAACAAATATTTCTCTGTATAATTAATATAAATTTCTAGCTGAGACGTGTCCTCACTGCGTTCCATAGGGTGGAGGGTCTAAAATATTCTGATATATTGCAGCATCTTCTTTAAACTATAAAGGTACAAACATATTTTCAGTGGGCCATTCAATAGATTACAATACTGCAATGTTTAGAGTTTTACTTATCTAGAGGGTTATTTTGTTCAAGCACATAAACTCCAATGTGCACTAATACAAATAAGGCATACTTTTCTGCAGACAAAACTATATGACTTCTTATAACTAATATGATCAACCAAAAATAACACAAATACAAAGGCATACAAAACAAGAAATATAAGTAAACAAGTTAAAACAATACTCCCCTAATTTAATTGGCACAGTCCAGAGAAGGATAGTCTTTATGTTCTGAGGACACATATCATAGGAAATAGTCATAGATTACCCAGAGTCCAGTTCTGGGGCTGGTACCAGCATGCAAAGCAAAGAATGGATCCAAAGATAGTTCAGAAACTTTTACTGCAGTATGGTGGTTAAAACAAGCTTGACAAAAGGTCTTTTATCTTCATTTTTTTTTTCTTTTAAAGGTTTACTTGCATTCAATCTTCAATCTTTTGGAGAGTGCACTATGGAATTTTATCTGTACAGATTTGACCTAAATATGAAAAACTCAAATAATTCAGTTAGTGTCTTTAATCTCTGGATACAGCTTCATGATCTCATCCTGCAAATACAAATATTGTGTTAAGAACAAAATAGAAAAATAAAAACATAAAAACATTTTAGGTTCACTTTCTTACTTAAAATAATAATCACCCAAATCACATAAAGATACTCAGCAATACTCATCAATACTTCCCCCTTGTGTGTGTGAAACATCCCATGTAGCACGCAAACACAATATAACACGAAACTAAAAGACTATTCATGCATTCCACTCATGCATGTAGTATACTATTCTTAATAGCAGGCAAAATCAAATACACCTCAATATTCAATATTCCATTCATACAGCACGCTTCCACACGAAATCACGAAAGAGAAAAACTTAACAATCTCTTAGAAAACAGTTAAAACCAATTGTCCATTCTACAAAACAAAACATTAACAGCCGGGCCAACCACAATTAACCTGAAATTCAACACATATACTTATATATTCACTGAAACACAGCACTCGCAAAACACTACAAATAATTAAAATCCTATAAGAACCATCTATACCCTGGTTCTGCAAATTCTACTATGCACAATACTATGAGATCATACTAATGATGCAATCACTGCAGATGAGCAATAAACTCCAGTTGCATATTTACAAATAAAATTCCGAACCATAAATTTACAAAGGAACACACAAACATCTAAGTACCCTCTTTTGGGAAAGATCCCAATAATGGTACAGCTACTGTTCTATATAGCCCCTGCCCGCATGCACAGTGCAAATCCACTGTTAAATAAATCAGGTGTGGCACACATAATTTGTGAAAAGCTCTGGAATCCAATCTATACTTTTACATAACCAAGATTTTAATATATACACAATTATTTGATTCAACTTTTTTTATAATTTGATATTCACCATTTTGCAGCTCTCTAGCTAAATATAACAATTGTATATAACAAAAAATGAGCTCTCTACAAAAGAATAATAATAATAATAATAATAATAATTTACACGAATAGATTAAAAGGACAGTTTGTCTAAAAAAATTCGCCTTTAACTTTTTCTCAATGATCCACTGTCCTCACTTATAATAAAAATGTAGACTGACATCCATTAAATAGCCTAAGCAAACACAGCCAGCATAAAAAAACACACACTCACAGTGGGGTGCAGGATTGTTAAAGGGCCATTTTACCCAATTTTTTAAAAAAGATATCTGTAACTGAAACTGCTGACATAGTTAAATATACTAGTGTTAGGCTTACAGTAAACCTCATTTTCTCTCTCTGTAAATATTTCTTTAAAATCTCAGATTTTATATCAGTTTGCCTGTATCCCTTTAAATATTTTCTCTTCTTCTTTTCCCTTTTCCGCTAGTCTCACAGATCGCAACACCAAGATTGCAGGCAATTTGCGTTACAGAGAGAATTAAGTTACACTGTGTAAATGTCTGCTATCTAAACGGCAGATTTAAAAAGAATATTTACAAGGCAAGGTCTCAAAAAATATATTTTGCAAACTGCTAATACAGTGAACTGGTCCTTTAAGTAATAAAATGACTATATTCCATTGCTCTGTCTAAGCCCTAAGCTCCGGTTTTACAGAAAAATATAAGATAAGGAACACAATAAAATATACTTATTATCTGAAATTCAACCCATTGCAATAACTGTGTCTTGAAAGCACAAAAACCAGCTACTTCATATATACAAATAAACTCGCAAATGCAACTTCTCCTACATTTTATACTATTCAGCTTGTATAACAAGCCATTGAAAATACATTAATATCAAAACTATGTTAGTGTACTGTCCCTTTAAGGACTAACCATTTATCATGTAAATTACATATGTATACCCTAGCCATGATTAGGAAACTTGTATTATTTACCACAAAAATTCTACTGCTTTACTGCATCTTGACCTGCATATTTAAATGAGAGACATCACAGCATAAATAACACCCATTTATATTAAAACTTCTACTGAATTAATTTACTTGCAACAGAAACGGACCCAAAATACTTTTAGATACATTTAATGATATACAGCTTATAACCTTATTTTATCTTTTCCACTAACTCCTTGCACAAATCTTGCAAATACAACATACTTGAATCAACCTGTTAATCTTTTTTCATTTACCAGAACATGACTGAAAGTCACTCAATCATCCACACATTCACAAAACCCTTAATTAGTTCACTAAAAAAACAATATATTGATATGCCGCAACAGGTGGACAGTTGTTTTATTTGCATACAACAAATATCATTTAAAACTAAAAACTGCTATTAAATAACACACACAATTAAGAACATGCTGATGACTTTAAAATACAATTATAACAATAACACTACAAAATACCTCATTACAACGTCTGATTTCTTAGCTAAGAAACTAGCCTAAATAATTACCATACAGAAAGAAAAATGCACCAAGATAATTTTTACAGCAATACACACACACACAAGCTCATATCATCTTGCATACCAGAAATTCACACCCTACATTTATTCTTACGCCATTTCAACATACATCAAACTCTTAGTGACACAGAAAACACATTAACAGACAATTTCCTTCTCAGGAAAACATATATTTCATAACATACCAAAGACATGTAAAAATACAATAAGATTAACTTTCCACCAAATTTAAAATGTATTTGAAAGTGTTCAAATCTGCAAAGAATGGCCATCTTCCCAGCAGACTGAGACAGTCAAACAAAATAACACATTCTCAGATCTTTTGGTTTAAAGTAAATCCTTTACACGTCATACAAGACACAGTGAGAACAGACAGACCAACACTCGTTACACATAAGATACACAAAATCTCCTTTATATTACTGCAAACACACATGTAACAAAAGAAAGAGTTTTGCAAACGGAGCTTCTGTAACAGTTTTTTTTTTATTCTCTGAATATGTGCTCTAGTCTAGTGTGTGCGCTCGGTGGCCCCCCTTCTATGCCCACAAAATTCTTTAACACAGAGCAAGTTTTCTCCTGAAATTATATAATCCCCCTCCCTTTCTGGAGTGGATATCTCTCTGCCTGAAATGCTTCTGTTAACCCCTTTGTAGATCTCCTTTTCACTATGCATTATTATCAATATTTTGCTATGAGCAGACCCCATTTTTTTTAGAACACAATAAGAGCATTAATGCTAAAATGCACAGTCACTTAATATTTTCTAAGCACAGCCCAATCATATAGCAATAAAAGCAAGAAAGCAAGCAAAAAGCATCAAATAGTAATTCAGATCCAGTGATAGGTAACAAAAAACTACTATAGGAATGTATATAGGAATAACTTCAACACAGGTGAGACTCAAAACTCACCATAACAAAGCAATGCCAACTTGCCCAGGGGACTTAAACCTCCCGTCAAATGCATGCCAACTTTTATCTCTTTACGCGCTTCACCAGACAGGACTGCAACACCTGTCTAACTAGCACAGGACTTTAACCTGTCTAGAGGGATTTATCACCAGTGCCGGCAGGTCAAAAACCTCCGCACAACCCTGCACTTAATTGCAGGAAACCCTTTAACCCTTTATCATATATAACCAACACCTATTACCAAAATAAATTTATGTTCAGATTCACAAATGGAAAAGTAAAGTAAAGTAATTAGTAAAAAACACTCATCTACTTACCCAGTGTGAATCCCACGAGCTGACACCAGAAACTGTTAGGTGTTGTTTTCAGGGACTGGGCCTCGGGCACACCGTACCAACTGGAAATGAATATATTATCTGATAAGGATATCCTTAGAACAGCACTTCAGACCACGCAGCAGTAAGTCTAAAACCGTTCTCCTTTATTGAAAGACACACAACATGTCTTATAGGCAACAATTACAGCATACAGGGTTAACTTGATGGCACATTATGACCGCATCATATCATACCACATTTCATGAATAAAAGAAGCTTATTGAAATAATTGAGTGAAAGAGGAGTATGAAGGAGTATTTCTTATAACAGTAGCTCAGTCCAAAGCAAGGCCGTTTGGCCATTTTACCTAGATAACGGACTTCCAGGCGCGTTGCCAGGAACATCTGCAAGGTCACCTAGCTTAGACAAACTAATAACAAACTAATAACAACATGTCTTTCCCACTACAGAATAAACCACTATAAAAAATGTTAGGCAGGACAAAATGGATGCCAAAGACAAAATGGCAGACAAGAACAAGATGGCGCTAGTCATGCTAACAATAATTCCTAACAGTGATCCTCATTGCTCTTGCGTGGCGTCGCAGGATTTGGTACGCTGACCTGGTGGACATGTCATCTCTGCCGCCTTCGAAACTTCCATTGAGGAAGGACCTTCTCATTCAGGGTCCCTTTCGTCACCCGTCTCTAGTTTCTCTGCAGCTGACTGCTTGGAGATTGAATGCTTAATCTTAGCCAAGCGAGGTTTTTTCTGATTTCGGTCATAGATGCCTTAATTCAGGCGCGTAAGCCAGTAACTAGGAAGATTTATCATAAGATATGGAGCAAATATCTTTACTGGTGTGAATCCAAGGGTTACTCCTGGAGTAGAGTTAGGATTCCCAGGATTTTGTCTTTTCTCCAAGAGGGATTGGAGAAGGGGTTATCAGTGGGTTCCCGAAAGGGGCAGATCTCTGCCTTATCTATTTTGCTGCACAAGCGTCTGGGAGATGTACCAGATATTCAATCTTTTGGTCAGGCTTTGCTTAGCATCAGGCCTGTGTTTAAACCAATTGCTCCTCCATGGAGTTTAAATTTAGTTCTTAAAGTTCTTCAATGGGTTCCGTTTGAACCTATGCATTTCATAGATATTAAGTTATTATCTGGGAAAGTTTTGTTTCTTGTTGCCTTTTCTTCTGCTCGACGAGTGTCTGAGCTTTCGGCATTTCAATATAATTCTCCTTACCTTATTTTTCATTCGGATAAGGTGGTGTTACGTACTAAACTTGGTTTTCTTACTAAAGTTGTTTCGGACAAGAACATTAATCAGGAAATTGTTGTTCCTTCCTTATGTCCTAATTCTTCTTCTCGGACGGAACGTCTGCTACACAATTTGGACGTGGTCCGTGCTTCAAAATTTTACTTTGCTTTTCGTCAATTGCCTTCTTTATTTGTCGTTTTTTCAGGAATACCTAGGAGTCAGAAAGCTACGGCTACCTCTCTTTCTTTTTGGCTGAAGAGTATCTTCCGTTTTGCTTGTGAGACTGCTGGACAGCAGTCTCCTGAAAGAATTTCGGCTCATTCCATTAGGACTGTTGCTTCCTCATGGGCATTTAAACATGATGCTTCTGTTGAACAGATTTGCAAGGCTGCATCTTGGTCCTCTCTACACACTTTTTCTAAATTTTACAAATATGATACCTTTGCTCGGCTGAGGCTGTTTTTGGGAGTAAGGTTTTTCAGGCAGTGGTGTCTTCCGTTTAGGTTCCCTGTCTTGTCCCTCCCTTTTCATCCGTGTACTATAGCTTTGGTATTGTATCCCACAAGTAAGGATGAAATCCGTGGACTCATCCTGTCTTTAAAAAGAAAAGAAAATTTATGGTTACCTGATAAATTTGTTACTTTTTAGACACGATGAGTCCACGGCCCACCCTTATCTATGAGACAGGTTTTTATTTTGGTTAAACTTCAGACACCTCTGCACCTTGGCTTTTCCTTTCTCTTCCTAACTTCGGTCGTCGAATGACTGGAGTGGGAGGGAAGGGAGGAGCTATATATACAGCTCTGCTGTGGTGCTCTTTGCCTCCTCCTGCTTACCAGGAGGCGTAATCTCACAAGTAAGGATGAAATCCGTGGACTCATCGTGTCTAAAAAGAAACAAATTTATCAGGTAAGCATAAATTTTCTTTTCCTTCTCAAATGGCATTATATAGAAATGCTGATACTTGGATCAATCATCTATGGATTAAAAAACAAAAAACAGGATTAAACATACAAACTAATCTTCATGATTAAAATGGCAGCATGCTCACTATATGAGGAAACTTACTTAGGAAATACCATATATCATATGGTTTACTATTTCTATTTGGGCACCTGGCAACAGATTTTTTAATAAAAGACTATTCCAAGTTCAACTGAATTTTTGTTATCCTTGGAGAGTTTTGATACTGTGGCTTAAGTAAACTAACGGCTAGATTACAAGTTTTGCGTTAGAGGCTGTGCGGTGCTAATGAGCAGTTTATGCTCACCGCTCACTTACAGACAGCGCAGGTATTACGGGTTTTTACAAAACCGGTGTTAAAAGACAAGAAGTGAGGGTTGAGCAAAATTTTGCTCATTACTGCACTCCAATACCAGCGCTGCTTAAGTCAGCGGTGAGCTGGTGTAACGTGCTCGTGCACGATTTCCCCATAGGAATCAACAGGGAGAGCTGGCTGAAAAAAAGTCTAAAGCGTTTAGCTCCTAACGCAACCCCATTGATTCCTATGGGGAAATAAAATTTATGTCTACACCTAACACCCTAACATGAACCCTGAGTCTAAACACCCCTAATCTTACACTTATTAACCCCTAATCTGCCACCCCGACATCTGCGACACCTGCATTATATTATTAACCCCTAATCTGCCGCTCCGGACACTGCCGCCACCTACATTATACTTATGAACCCCTAATCTGCTGCCCCCAACATCGCCAACACCTACATTATATTTATTAACCCCTAATCTGCTGCCCCCAAATGTCGACACAACCTACCTACACTTATTAACCCTAATCTGCCGCCCCCAACGTCGCCGCCACTATAATAAACATATTAACCACTAAACCAAAGTCTAACCCTAACCCCCCTAACTTAAATATAATTTAAATAAATCTAAATAAAATTAATATAATTAACTAAATTATTCCTATTTAAAACTAAATACTTACCTATAAAATAAACCCTAAGCTAGCTACAATATAACTAATAATTACATTGTATCAAATTTAGGGTTTAATTTTATTTTACAGGCAAGTTTGTATTCATTTTAACTAGGTAGAATAGTTACTAAATAGCTAACTATTTAATAAACTACCTAGCTAAAATAAATACAAAAGTACCTGTAAAAAAAAAACCTAACCTAAGTTACAATTACACCTAACACTACACTATAATTAAATTAATTCCCTAAATTAAATACAATTAAATAAAATTAGCTAAAGTACAACAAAAAAAACACTAAATTACATAAAATAATAAACAAATTACAAGATTTTTAAACTAATTACACCTAATATAATCCCCCTAACAAAATAAAAAAGCCCCCCAAAATAAAAAAAGCCCTACCCTACACTAAATTACAAATAGCCCTTAAAAGGGCCATTTGCAGGGCATTGCCCCAAAGTAATCAGCTCTTTTACCTGTAAAAAAAATGACAAATCCCCACCAACATTAAAACCCACCACCCACACAGCCAACCCTACTCTAAAACCCACCCAATACCCCCTTAAAAAACCTAACACTAACCCCTTGAAGATCCCCTTACCAGGAGAGGTCTTCATCCAACCAGGCCGAAGTCCTCAACGAATCCGGCAGAAGTGGTCCTCCAGACGGGCAGAAGTGGTCCTCCAGACGGGCAGAAGTCTTCATCCAGACGGCATCTTCTATCGTCATCCATCCGGCACGGAGTGGGTCCATCTTCAAGACATCTTTTCCATGGCGACTGAAGAATGAAGGTTCCTTTAAGTGACGTCATCCAAGATGACATCCCTTAGATTCCGATTGGCTGATAGAATTCTATCAGCCAATCGGAATTAAGGTAGGAAAAATCCTATTGGCTGATGCAACCAGCCAATAGGATTGAACTTCAATCCTATTGGCTGATCCAAATGCCAGGATAAAGTATGAGTTATGCAGCATACACCCATATACCAGGAAAAGTATGAGTTATGCAGCATACACGCATATGCAAGGAAATAGTGTGAGTTATGCAGCATACATTCAGCCAATAGGATTGAGCTGGCATTCTATTGGCTGTTCCGATCAGCCTATAGAATGCCAGCTCAATCCTATTGGCTGATTGCATCAGCCAATAGGATTTTTTCTACCTTAATTCCGATTGGCTGATAGAATTCTATCAGCCAATCGGAATTGAAGGGTCTCCATCTTGGATGACGTCACTTAAAGGTACCTTCATTCTTCAGTCGCCATGGAAAGAAGAGGATGCTCCACGTCGGATGTCTTGAAGATGGACCCGCTCCGCGCTGAATGGATGAAGATAGAAGATGCCGTCTGGATGGAGACTTCTGCCCGTCTGGTGGACCACTTCACCCGGCTTAGATGAAGACTTCACCCGGTTTCGATGAGGACTTCGGCCCGGTTGGATGAAGACTTCCTCCCGGTAAGGTGATCTTCAAGGGGTTAGTGTTAGGTTTTTTTAAGGGGGTATTGGGTGGGTTTTAGAGTAGGGTTGGTTGTGTGGGTGGTGGGTTTTAATGTTGGGGGGATTTGTAATTTTTTTTTACAGGTAAAAGAGCTGATAACTTTGGGGAAATGCCCTGCAAAAGGCCCTTTTAAGGGCTATTTGTAATTTAGTGTAGGGTAGGGCTTTTTTATTTGGGGGGGTTATTTTGTTAGGGGGATTAGATTAGGTGTAATTAGTTTAAAAATCTTGTAATTTGTTTATTATTTTCTGTATTTAGTGTTAGTGTTTTTTTACTTTAGCTCATTTTATTTAATTGTATTTAATTGTATATAATTTAGGGAATTAATTTAATTACAGTGTAGTGTTAGGTGTTAGTGTAACTTAGGTTAGGTTTTATTTTACAGGTGCTTTTGTATTTATTTTAGCTAGGTAGTTATTAAATAGTCAATAACTATTTAATAACTATTCTACCTAGTTAAAATAAATACAAACTTGCCTGTAAAATAAAAATAAACCCTAAGCTAGGTACAATGTAACTATTAGTTATATTGTAGCTAGCTTATGGTTTATTACAGGTAAGTATTTAGTTTTAAATAGGAATAATTTAGTTAATTATAGTAATTTTATTTAGATTTATTTAAATTATATTTAAGTTAGGGGGGGTAGGGTTAGGGTTAGATTTAGGGGTTAATAACTTTAGCATAGTGGCGGCGACGTTGGGGGCGGCAGCTTAGGGGTTAATTAATGTAGGTAGGTGTCGGCGATGTTAGGGACGGCAGATTAGGGGTTAATAATATTTAACTAATGTTTGCGAGGCAGGAGTGCGGCGGTTTAGGGGTTAATATATTTACTTTAAAATGCAGTACCAGTCTTGACAGGAGAGGGTGTACTGCTCACTTTTTGGCAGACTCGTAATACCGGCACTATGCAAGTCCCATTGAAAAAAGAGGATACGCAATTTACGTAAGTGGATTTGCGGTATTTCCAAGTCTGGCCAAAAATGTGAGCGGTACACCTGTACCTTCAAGACTCGTAGTACCAGCGGGTGTTAAAAAGCAGCGCTGGGACCGGCCAACGCTGCTTTTTAAGCCTAACGCAAAACTCGTAATCTAGGTGATAGTGTGTTAGAAAAATGACTGTAATGAAAGAATCACTTTCATTCAAGATTTTAAATAATGATTTAACTCCTTTATTGCCAGATAGGGCGTTAATGCATTTAATGGGGTTTAAATGTATAAAGCATAGCATAAAGCCTTTTCAACTGTGGTCGGACTCTGCTACATTTATAGTCAATTATATCAAATTCCTAGTCCTTAACAAGGATATAATTTGTATTTAGATTTTTTTAGGCTGACCTTCCTTTTTTCATCATCAAAGTTGTTTGTTTTTGGTCTTAGTATAGTAATTTTTCAAACAGTCAAATTATTTTTTATTGTAAGTAGGGGATATAGTAGTGCGCTGGTGTAGGGGTAGTTACCAAACACCTAAAAAGTAGAAAGATCCTTCCGTCTTTCAAAAAACGATAGAGTGGGTAAATGGGGGTGATAGGTGCGCTACTGAAAGCTAAAGGTATACTAAAAAAAATTATGATATATATCAAAAAGATATGTGATAGTGTAAAATAATGTGGGTTACAAGGTGAATTATGTTACAATAAATAGTAACTAATTAGTGTTCAAATACTAGATATCCACTATGGAGGAATAAGAAAGAATTAAAGTAGTCAATATAAATGAAAAATATTTTATACAAAATTGCGTATATAACAGTATACTAAAAACATCAGAATTAAGGGACGTCTCCCTTACTATGTAAAATATACAGGATAAAAACAAAGATTATTAGTTACACTTTAAAACGTGATTACATAAGCTGTCCCATACATAAAAAATATATATGCAAATGTCCGTATCTTTGAACGTTAGGCAAGTGGATATTATTGATATGCCCTGCTGTACTCAGATGGATAATAGCAGTTCAGACGTGCAGTTCAAGTATTTAGTCAATATTAATATAGAGAGTTATTTTGAGATTGGTATTATCTCCGGTTGAAGCAGGCTATAAGACAATATTTTCTTAATAGAATCGAGTACCTGTCGGTCTCCAGACCCGTCTTACCGGATCCGATTCCCCTTCTCACCTGGTCTTGATAAAGCTCTTCTGAGCGAAACGCGTCGACCTTGTGACTGCTGACCCTACAATTGTGTGAATTAAATACACAAAGAGACTTTTATTCTTATACCATATGATTTCAGTTTCAACACTGTAACAACCCGGGTTGTCTATTATACTCCTATTGGAACCTCAAAGTCCTGCGTGCATCAAGCACTTAGTGCAGGATTTCTCTACAAACATCGTTATTTCATAAAAGTTCCTATTCCATCATTTACAAGAATTTGCCTGTCTTCTAACACCCCCAGCCAATCCTACCCGAGATACCAAGCTGTGACGTCAGACGCCAAGACACATGCGGCGCTGATCAGTCACCAGGTGAGAAGGGGAATCGGATGCGGTAAGACGGGTCAGGAGACCGACAGGTACTCGATTCTATTAAGAAAATATTGTCTTATAACCTGCTTCAACCGGAGATAATACCAATCTCAAAATAACTCTCTATATTAATATTGGCTAAATACTTGAACTGCACGTCTGAACTGCTATTATCCATCTGAGTACAGCAGGGCATATCAATAATATTCACTTGCCTAACGTTCAAAGATACGGACATTTGCATATATATTTTTTATGTATGGGACAGCTTATGTAATCAAGTTTTAAAGTGTAACTAATAATCTTTGTTTTTATCCTGTATATTTTACATAGTAAGGGAGACGTCCCTTAATTCTGATGTTTTTAGTATACTGTTATATACGCAATTTTGTATAAAATATTTTTCATTTATATTGACTACTTTAATTCTTTCTTATTCCTCCATAGTGGATATCTAGTATTTGAACACTAATTAGTTACTATTTATTGTAACATCATTCACCTTGTAACCCACATTATTTTACACTATCACATATCTTTTTGATATATATCATAAAAATTTTTAGTATACCTTTAGCTTTCAGTAGCGCACCTATCACCCCCATTAACCCAAATTATTTTTTATCTAAGTTGATTTTAAATACAGAAGTACAGTATAAATAAAAAAATATTGTGCAGATTTAATAATAATCTTTAATAAAACTGTACACCACATTCTTGAATTAATTAAAATAAATTCTAGATTTGTATTTAGATGCTCTTATATATGTTTTTAAAGTATCATTGCACATCTGCATATAATACTCTGAATATTCTTTGGCAATATCACATATTCCAAGCAAGCACTCCTGTCTAAAGTATGTAATGCAGTAGAAGGTAATCAACAAAATTCCTTAAACAGTAGATGTGCTGAAAGATTTTCTATCCTGCATTGTAGTAGTTTATCACATTTGCAATTGAACGAAAATGAAAAGGTTTGACAACCAGGGACATAATTGCTTTAATAGAGATTAATTGTATAATGATTTTGTAGGCTGGTGTCATATGAGACAGTTAGTTCAGTTTTAAAACCAAATCATATTTGCCTCATATTCATGTAGTGATTTTTCCCCACCAGCCAGCTGGCTGATTTTCAGCTCAATAAAGTTATATTTTCTCTAAAAACCTTTAACTGTGCTAGTAGGAGGACTTGACATCATGCGTTTTCATAAGGGTCAAATCGCCATGACTTCATTCCCACCTTACCCAATAAAGACACAGACACATATTTGGAGGTATAAGACCGTGAAGCAAGGTTGCGTTTATTAAACCAAACCATGCAAACTCTTGCAACATCATGCCCCTCCCATTAGCTCGACCACACCCTTGCGGAAACCATAAAAATTATTCGTCCGGGACCCCGCCACGCCAGCTGGTGATTTCTACTCTTATGCTAGCAAATTGCTCCGTACCCATAAAGGTCATCATTTAGACGTAAGACGCACAACATACGCCCATGATGTGAAGCCAAAAATTACCACTTTGGACTTAAGATCAGCTAGCCTGAGTAGGCATGCCCCTGCCAAAATCCTAACAAAACCACCCTAATGGCAGCTGTTCCCTCAGTGCCGCCCCCCTTTCCTGCAACAAAATATCAAACATGTTAACAACAAGGGAGGGATGGGCGGGGAAAAAAACCTTTCTCCAGCAGTTGCAGACAAGAAAGAGGAAGTGTTCCAGCATCCATGCACTTTTATAACAGGTAAGAGTCCCCACCCCACATATTGCAACAATTGTTGCAAACTCACACACTGCACAGCTTCACATTTCAGTCAGGCAGCATAACCCTTAAGACGTTACATGCACAAATATGCCTTCCACTACCATAAGGGTCAAATCGCCATGACTTCATTCCCACCTTACCCAATAAAGACACAGACACATATTTGGAGGTATAAGACTGTGAAGCAAGGTTGCATTTATTAAACCAAACCAGGCAAACTCTAAACTTATTAACTTGAGAAGCTTAAGGCTTATATCTACGGGTGGCGGCATCTGAGGCTAAACTATATCCTAAGCCTAACCATAATTTAGTATGTACAACAAGCGTAGTGAGGTCACCGGCCCGGATTGCTTGTCGCAATGCTCCTGCCGAGCATTGCCCTTCAGAGGCTGGCATCATCCACAAGGGGTTTCTAGGTCAGCAGGCCCGCGGGGAGAGGTGTTACAAGCTGCGACTTGCAACATCATGCCCTTCCCATTAGCTCGACCACACCCTCGCGGAAACCAGAAAAATTATTCGGCCGGGACCCCGCCACAAGAGATACCACACACCTGCCTCCCATAATGGAGCTCTTGCCACCACACCTAGGGAATAGCTAACTGACATGCCGCCTCAACGCGCCACCTAGATTAGCCAAAAATAGCTCTAAGCCTTTGTCTGTTAAATGAACCCCGTCCGGCCTGTACAGCCGCTTGCAGTCCCCCAAGATGTTATCATGCCTGATTACAAAACCACCTTCCTCCACGATCAACCTCCCCACATCTCTGTTCAACTTCTTCTGGATACGGTAGGCTGAACGGTGCACTCTCACATGTCGCCACTGCAAGCACGCAATCACATTTGACCAAGCCACTCGCACTCCCGGGAAACGCACTTTCAACCAACGTACATCCGATTGAATGATGTTCACCAACTCCAGCACAGGCAAACTCCCCACATCATTTCCTCCCAGATGCAGCACTATCAATGAAGGCCGCCCCCAATGAAGGAAGGCCTCCTCCAGACGACCCGCAAATCACTCCACAACATTCCCCTTTTTCCCAGCCATCTAATTGAAACCGCATCTGGACGAAATCCCAGCTGCTGGCCGCCCGGGCACTTCAAAGCGCGAAAGGCCGCCCAGTGAACGTACGAGTGGCCGACTATCCACGCTCTACAAGGAGGGGCTCTTACACCTAAAATCAACAAAAATCCACATTACTAAGTCCCCGTCCACTTGTTCATTCCCCCCTTTCCCAACTATCTACACTTTACTCTGAAGGGGTCTAATGTATGACCTATACCGTTTGGAACTCCACCTTCCCAACTTCTTAATTTCTCACTCCGATGCCCCAGCCGCAGCTGCGCTGGTGGCCGCTCCAATGCGAAAGGAGTGGGGAGCGATGAGCCCAGGGTCCAAGCCGACCCTCTTAGCCGCTTCCTCCAACACCCGCCTAAACTGGAATCTGGACAAGTTGGACCCATCCGCATGAATGAAAAACTGCCCTGAACTCCCTGGCCTTTTAACCGAAAACTCAGAAGCGAGCCGGACGGGGAAACACTCCACAGAGTCGTGCTGCTGTATGGACAACCATACACCTTTCCTTTCCTGATCCGTCTTAGATCTGGGGATAAACAACAATAGCGCTTGCATGTCAAACATGACATGCTGCGCTTGGATACCACAACCTACCGACGACCTGGTTGGACTAACTATCTCTCCTACTCTCAAAGCACCAAAGAAAGCAACCGCAAATGCCGCCCTAAACAAAGCAACCTCATACCCATCTGCGTACACTTCCGGCAGCGCTGCCAATAACGCCGCCAGCCGCTGAATTGTAATGGGCTCGCGCCGATCTGCTAACTTAGCCTCTATCCTACCCCAACCTTTCATTACCTGCCTAACCAGGAACGCATTCGTCCCGTCCCGGATACCCCTCCATTTAGCAAAAAAGGACAAAGCAGCTAGCCTCCCTTGCATGGATCCTTTCCTACAGCCACCTCCCTACAAACACAACATCCACTCAAGCAACAAAGCTGGCGATCCTGATTCTACCGGGACGCCCTTACCCTTGAGGAAGACTTCCCATTCCGCCCAGTACTTGCTGTAGGCCTTCCAGGTAGCAGGCGCCAGCAACGCCTGAACCATTGAAGTCAGCATGTCCCCCCTTCCGCCACCTGCCAAAGAAAGGAAGGACAAGGAGTACCAACCTTTGGTGCCAACTTTCTGAATGCCTCCCATTGGCCTCGCGACAACGCGTCTGCCAATACGTTATCGACCCCAGGCACATGCCGCGCCGTAAAGTCAATGTTGTGCTGCAAGCACCCCAGCACCACCCAACGAAGGTAACGCACCACAATAGGGGAAGAGGCTGAAAGATTGTTGATAGCAAACACGACGCTCAGATTATCGCACCAGAATATTACATTCTGGTTTGCTAATTGCCGCCTACATAACTCAATGGCCACGACAATAGGGGACAACTCCAGGAGTGTAAGGTTCCTGGTCCATACCCTCTCAACCCAGGCCCCAGGCCACTCCCCGGCACTCCAGGCGCCGTTGAAGTAAGCCCCGTAACCCCCTGCTCCTGCCGCATCCGTGAACAGATGCAGAGCCTGGCTAGATGTCCTTACTTGCCTCCATAACAGGACCCCATTGAAATCCTCCAGGAACAACTCCCAGATTCTCAAGTCCTCCTTCATATCTGGAGACACCGCACACGACTTGCGGCTCCCGTTATCCCCTTTTAGAGGGCCCTCCAACCTCCTGTTGAATACTCTGCCCATCGGGATAACTTTGCACGCGAAATTAAGCAAACCCAGCAAAGACTGCAACTCTTTTCTTGAGAGCAGGTCAGCCGCCGCGTCCGAAGAAACCGCGGCCAGCATACGCACCACCTTATCCTTTGGAAACCTGCACTGCCTTTCTAAAGTATCGATCTCGATACCCAGAAACGTCAGGCAAGTGCATGGCCCCTGGGTCTTGTCCTCCGCCAATGGGACCCCAAAATGCGCAAATAGGGCTCTCATCACCGACATGAGCCACGCGCACTCAGCTGACCCAGCTCTGCCGATTAGCAGAAAATCGTCCAAGTAATGGGCTATAAGCCCACCCCGCGCTTCTGAAAACACAGCCCAGTGCAAGAATGTGCTGAACATCTCGAAAAAGACGCATGAGACCGAGCAACCCATTAGGAGACAACAATCTACATAGTAAGCACCCTCAAACCAACATCCCATCAATCGAAAGGATGCCGGATGAATAGGCAACAAGCGGAAGGCCGACTCAATGTCGAGCTTTGCCAAGAGTGCCCCAACCCCAGCCTGTTGCACCAAAACCATTGCTTAGTCAAACGACTGATAAAAAACTGAGCTAACCTCCGGGTTGATGGCGTCATTGACCCAAATTACCTTTCGGGTATGATAAATGCTGAATCAACCAGAATTTCCCCACTTCCTTCTTCGGCACAACCCCCAGTGGGGAAACCACCAAACCCTCAATGGGTGGTTCCCGAAAGGGGCCCGCCATGCGACCCAAACTCAGTTCTTTGCCCAGTTTATCCCTCACTATGTCAGGGTAGTCATACGCTGACTTGAGGTTCCGCTTCTGACGTGCCCCAATCACCGGTCCTACCACCGGAATGAGGAAACCCTCGTGCCGCCCGGACAGGAGCAGCTCCCCCACCCTCCTGTCCGGGTATGCCCTGAGCCATGGCTCAAGGGCGGCCACCCTCAACGGCGTTGGTGCCCTTTGCCCCAGCAGCCCCTCTGCCGGCTCCGCGGCCCCCCATCTCTTTCCGTCTTGCACATTCGGTCCCTGGGTGACCAGCTCCGCAGTATATGCAGGAGTGTCGAAAGGAGCAGTTTGCTCCTCTGTCACACTTCCCGTCATTAAACTTCCAACACTCCCGCCCTTTTCTCTTGACTCCTCCCATTTGCCTATTCCCCCCCGCCCTTGCACCTGAAGGTTTCCATGTTTTTCAACACGTCAACCCGCAGCTCAGGCTTCGCCTCCACCAGACAGGAAGCCAAAACCCTAAAGCACGTGCGCCACTCATCCATTGTCTCCGGTCTCTTGACCTTTTTAGGGCCTGAGCCGTCCTCGCTCCACTCCTTGGCCTTATGGGCCTCCAGCGACAAATCGAAAATGTGCACATATTTGCCATCTCTAATTTTTTTGATCGTCTTAGCTTTGAGGTGAGAATGCAATGAGTGTACATTGCAGGGGTAAGCATCCCCTTGCAGCGCCACTTTCCTGTCTGCCACCGCCAAGCTCACAGCCCCTGACCCTACCTGCTGACCAACGCCCACTGAGGCCCCCATCTGTACTCCCCCACCCGGAGCTAGCCTCGATTCCTGCCTCTGTTGCCCAGCTACCAACCTACGCAGATACTTCAATACCCGTTTTTGAGGTTTAGACAATGGCCCTAAGGAGTCGTCGCTCTCAGAGCCAGTGTCACTAGATGACCCACCCGCACCCTCCCCCATCACCCCACACAATGCAATCTCACCTGCACCTGCCGCCATCGAGGGAAGAGCCTCCTGGCTTGGTCCAGTCCTCTGAGGCACCGATCGCCTAGCCTCCTGGCAAACTGCCATCACCGCATCCCCGCTCACCTGAGGAAACAAAACAGAATCGGGAGCACCAGGGATCAAGGAATGGGCACCACCCCCACCCACTACAGGACTACCTTGCTGACCACCCACCGGGACCCCAACTCCCAACTGCCCCGTCCCACCACCCCATGCGTTTCCCAGTGCTGCCCCATGTCCACCCATCCTCCCTCTACCCACAACTCCAGCATGACCTGGATCCAAACCCCCACCCCAGAGGACTCCGCTTGCGCCCCTTGGGCCAAAATTGAGGCCAACCTAAAAATTTCCCCCATCACATCCTGTTGTCTTCTCCCTAGAGGCTCATGCCCAACTTGCAGCCAGCCAACCACCTGATTACTATCCCCAGCAGGACGTGACTCCGGTCCAACACTTCCACTCAAAGCCGGCACTGCCATAGCTGCCCAGCCCTCCCCACCCCAGTGCCCCACACCAACAGATCCCCTATTACCCTATTACCAAAAACCTCCAAGGCCCACGGAAGCCCCAGCATGCGACTCCGACCCACCATTGCCAGCACCCAATTGCCTACTCCCATGCGCCCCCACAAGTGTCTCCAACTGCCAAGTGCCTGTCCCCTCATGACCGCTTACTGCCGCAGCTTGTCCGGTGCTGCACCTCCCGGATCCCCGGGCTCCCGACTCACCTCTTGCGCCTCCATCCATCGCCTGCGCTCCGCCGCGCCCGAAACCGGAAATGACGTCATACGCGCGACGCCCGGAAGTGATGTCACCAACACGACTACCGGAAGTGACGTCACTCGCGCCCACCCCTGTAGACAATGCCGGACTGCTCCACACCCGCCGTGACGCCCGGACCGGCTCCTGCCGAAAGGGCCTGGATTAAGGCCACGACCGCTGCCCGCGCCGCCTCCGGGACAGGTAAGTTAGGTAAGTACCTGTTCCAAGGAGGGGCCGCAGACCCACCGGTACCACCAACGAAAGAGGGGGCACCATGCAGGCCGCGATCCCCGCCGCCTAAGGCCACCGGGGTAGGGGAGGGACCCACTAGGCCACCAGGCGCGACCACGCGGTGTAGGCCCAAAGGCCCCCCACTCAAAATTAGGCTCTGCCGCTCCCCAAGCAGATTTAGGCCCTCCCATTCCTGGGCGACTAGCGCCCCCACAGGCCCCAAAACTGGCCCGCCTAATTGCCCACGGCCCTGCACCACGCGTCCCCGATCCGGGCCTTTCTGCCCCGATGCCGGTAGAGGCCCTAAACTAGGCCCCCCACCGTGAGCAATCTGCCCAGCCCTAAACACCTCCGGGAGGCCGATCGAGCCATCCAGAGACACCTCCACCCCCCCATCGCCTCCGCCACCCCCAGAAACCAACCCCGAATCCTCCAAATCCTCCCCCTGGGACCCAGGGAAAAGGGAAGGGGAGGAAGACACTCCAGAGGGCTCCCCTGAATCCCGGTAAGGGGTGAGGCCTACCCCCTGAGAAGGTCTAGGGCCTACTACCTCACTGCCTAAACTACCACCTCTCCCCCTCACAGATACTCGCCGTGACACTGGCGAAGACTCCCTCATCCGCTTTGGAGGAACCGACTGACGCCTAGGCCGCACCATCTTGCAAGAAAAAAACAGAAAAAACCTTTCTCCAACAGTTGCAGACAAGAAAGAAGAAGTGTTCCAGCATCCATGCACTTTTATAACAGGTAAGAGTCCCCACCCCACATATTGCAACAATTGTTGCAAACTCACACACTGCACAGCTTCACATTTCAGTCAGGCAGCATAACCCTTAAGACGTTACATGCACAAATATGCCTTCCACTACCATTACTACTATTAGCAGTAGTAATATTAGTAATAGTAGTAGTAAGAGTAGGCATTTAAAGGGACAGTCAACACCAAATATATTATTGTTTAAAAAGACAGATATTCCCTTTATTACCCATTCCCCAGTTTTGCATAACTCACAGTGATATTAATACACTTTTTACCTCTGTGATTACCTTGTATCTAAGCCTCTGCAGACTGCCTGCTTTTCCCAGTTCTTTTGACAGACTTGCATTTTAGTCAATCAGTGCTGACTTATGAATAACTCCACAGGAGTGAGCACAATGTTTATCTATATGATCCACATGAACTAACACCCTCTAGCTGTGAAAAACTGTCAAAATGCACTGAGATAAAAGGCGGCCTTCAAGGTCATAGAAATTAGCATATGAGCCTATCTAGGTTTAGCTTTCAACAAAGAATACCAAAGAACAACACAAATTTGATGATAAAAGTAAATTAGAATGTTGTTTAAAATGACATGCCCTATCTGAATCATGAAAGTTTAATTTGGACTTTACTTTCCCTTTAATAAAGGAACCTTTATTTTGCCATTTTTTACTTCATATTCATAGCTATTAACCCCTTAATGACCACAGCACTTTTCCATTTTCTGTCCGTTTGGGACCAAGGCTATTTTTACATTTCTGCGGTGTTTGTGTTTAGCTGTAATTTTCCTCTTACTCATTTACTGTACCCACACATATTATATACCGTTTTTCTCGCCATTAAATGGACTTTCTAAAGATACCATTATTTTCATCATATCTTATAATTTACTATAAAAAAATATATAAAATATGAGGAAAAAATTGAAAAAAACACACTTTCTAACTATGACCCCCAAAATCTGTAACACATCTACAACTACCAAAAAACACCCGTGCTAAATAGTTTCTAAATTTTGTCTTGAGTTTAGAAATACCCAATGTTTACATGTTCTTTGCTTTTTTTGTAAGTTATAGGGCCATAAATACAAGTAGCACTTTGCTATTTCCAAACCATTATTTTTCAAAATTAGCGCTAGTTACATTAGAACACTAATATCTTTCAGGAATCTCTGAATATCCATTGACATGTATATATTTTTTTTTAGTAGACATCCCAAAGTATTCATCTAGGCCCATTTTGGTATATTTCATGCCACCATTTCACCGCCAAATGCGATTAAATACAAAAAATCGTTCACTTTTTTACTAATTTTTTCACAAACTTTTGGTTTCTCACTGAAATTATTTACAAACAGCTTGTGTAATTATGGCTTAAATGGTTGTAAATGCTTCTCTGGGATCCCCTTTGTTCAGAAATAGCAGACATATATGGCTTTGGTGTTGCTTTTTAGTAATTAGAAGGCTGCTAAAGGCCACAGCACACTACACGTGTATTATGCCCAGCAGTGAAGGGGTTAATTATGGAGCATGTAGGGAGCTTTTAGGGATAATTTTAGCTTTAGTGTAGTGTAGTAGACAACCCCAAGTATTGATCTAGGCACATTTTGGTATATTTCATGCCACCATTTCACCGCCAAATGCGATCAAATAAAAAAAAACGTAAAATGTTTCACAATTTTAGGTTTCTCACTGAAATTATTTACAAACAGCTTATGCAATTATGGCACAAATGGTTGTAAATGCTTCTCTGGGATCCCCTTTGTTCAGAAATAGCAGACATATATGGCTTTGGCGTTGCTTTTTGGTAATTAGAAGGCCGCCAAATGCCGCTGCATTTCACACGTGTATTATGGCTAGCAGTGAAGGGGTTAATTATGTAGCTTGTAGGGAGCTTGCAGGGTTAATTTTAGCTTTAGTGTAGAGCTCAGCCTCCCACCTGAAACATGAGACCCCCTGATCCCTCCCAAACAGCTCTCTTCCCTCCCCCACCCCACAATTGTCCCCGCCATCTTAAGTACTGGCAGAAACTCTGCCAGTACTAAAATAAAAGCTATATTTGGGCTTTTTTGTGTGTTTTTTAGCATATTTACATATGCTGCTGTGTAGGATCCCACTTAGCTCCCAGCCTCACTGATCCCCCACCAAACAGCTCTCTAACCCTCCCCCTCTGCCTTAATGGGCGCCATCTTGGGTACTGGCAGCTGTCTGCCAGTACCCAGTTTAGTAAAAAAATGTGCCTTTTTATTAAAAAAAATACCCTTTTCTGTAGTGTAGCTTCCCCCCCCCCCCCCCCCCCCAAGATCAACCCCCCACCCCTTCCAGGTCCCTTAGCTGTTTATTTACAGCTTTTAAAACTTTTTTTTTTTTAACTTTTCCCAGTTTATTTTTCTGTAGTGCAGCGGTTCCCTCCCGCTCCCGCCCCGTGCATGCGCCCGCCCCCGCCGCCCCCCGTGCACGCACGCGCTCCCATGCGCGCTCCCACCCCCCCCGCTCCCGATCCCGCCCCCCTCCACTCCATTCGGCACATCGATGGCCGCCCACCCGCCTCCCAGACTTGCTCCCACCCACCAACGTTACCGGCCACCGATGTCCGGTGCAGAGAGGGCCACAGAGTGGCTCTCTCTGCATCGGATGGCCAAGGGGGGTTATTGCAGGATGCCTCGATATCGAGGCATCACTGCAATAACCGGAAAGTAGCTGGAAGCGTGCAGGATCGCTTCCAGCTGCTTTCCAGACCAAGGACGTACGCCACACGTCCTCTGTCATTAACTGTATTTTTTTTGAGGACGTGTGGCGTACGTCCTTGGTCATTAAGGGGTTAATTACATACCATCTGAAAATAGTGTAATTTTTAAAAAAAAAAATATGCTTTAAAGGGCATGTAAACAGTTTGAGGTTGTAAATAAATGCTAATTTGAAACCCATTCTTGTTAACTTATTAATGTCTGATTTTATAAGATTTTATTAGACATTCATAACTTTCCACTTTATGGTGTTTGCTGTCTTTGAAAGTAACCTAATAGATAGAAAGGAAAAGACCTTTGCTGAATATAAAAAATATATTAGACATTTGTAAAGACAATCGGCTAGATTACGAGTTTTGCGTAACGCTGCTTTTTAACGCCCACTGATATTACGAGTTTTGCAGACACAGGTCTACCGCTCACTTTTTTGGCCAGACTTGGAAATACTGCAAATCCACTTACGTAAATT